>NW_007253956.1:178361-210337 GCF_000164805.1 Carlito syrichta
TACTTTTATAATAATTGATGTGCTAGAGAGTGAAGCCCAGGTTATTCTCCATTCATTTTGTGGCAGGATGCGGCAAATGCTTAAATATATATTTCTTGTATGATTGTGTGAATAAACACAGAAACATGTAACTGGTTCAGGATCAGCGGTTGGCCTCACGTGGGCTGCCACTAGCCCAGCGGCAAGGTTGATAGCAGTTAGAGGTATTTCCCTTTGAATGGCAAGTTGCAACTTTAAAGGCCCACCCAGGCGGGTTTTGTTTAAGAAAGGCCAAATGGCTCAGAGACTGGCCATTTCATAAAAAAGTCTTATTTGGCCAAAATTACAGTTTAACGATTTTGAAAAGAAAAAAAGAAGAAAGAAAGAGAAAAAAAACAACAACAACTAAAAAATACTTTGCCTTTTTTGTAACAAAAAGGGGGGGGAGCTAATTGGATTTTGTCTTAACAATGGATGGCACTTAGGACTGAACTTAAGGCTTGCATTTGTTGCTTTAAGGCAAGACTTCCAAATTCTTTTAGGTTTGCCTGTATGCCCCTAACAAGAAGAGTTAAGATGCCTGTTTACTTTATTTAAAGGCCTGTTTGGGGGCCTTTTCCCTTAGCAGGGGCTTTTGTTCACCTCCCTTTGAGACTTCATAGAGAAGTTAGGTATTTAAATTCTCTAGACTGCTATAGGAACAGGACCATACTTAGGGTGCCCCCCCCTTTTTTTTACAGTCGCTGATTGGGTTCTTTTTCAATTTTTAGCAGCACTTACTTCCCTTGGATGTTTGAATTTCTTCTGGTTCAAGAAGTGTCTAGGGAAATAAGCTCATAAACTGTGATGAAAATTTATTTCAAATAGACAACATATTTCCTTATGAGCATTTATGTTTGTGGCCCCCCTTTCCTTCAGAGGCCTACCATTAAACAGTTTGAGTCGGGTTTCGCCCTTTCACCCAGGCTGGGGAGCAGTGGCACGATCCCAGCTCACCGCAGCCTTGACCTTCTGGGCTCTGACTATCCACTTCAGCCTCCTGAGTAATTGGGACTACAGGCATGTGGCACCATATCCAGATCATTTAAAAAAAATTTTTGTAGAGATGAGGGAGGTCTATGTTGCCCAGGCTGGTCTTGAACTCCTAGGCTCAAGCAATCCTCCAGTCTCAGCCTCCTGAAGTGCTAGGATTATAGATGTAAGCCACTGAGCCCAGCCTTAATAACACGGTTTTTAAGTCTCCTTCTTGCAAAGCTATGATTCAGGCCTTATTACACTAAGGTGTTCTCATTTGTTTTGCTTAGCCTAAGGGAGGGTCCCACGGAAGCGGAAGCGGACAGGACTCTGGCTGAGCCTCTGGGTAAATGACATCATAGTCATCTGGTTTCTCTCTATTCCTCTGGAGGAAAAGCAGGGGCTTAAGTTCAGCCTGCCACCCCTGTAAGTATTCAGTTAACTTGCTGGTGTGTGACTCATGGCTTTTCACAGAAACGTATGTGTTCAAAATGATGTGGAAGATTTTTCAAACTACCAGAAGGGAAACTGTTAATACATGTTCATAGAGAGAGGAGTACTTTGGGAAGTGCTTGTGAGAAATAAGAATGGTGATTTATTTTCAAACTGGAGCCTAGTTTATCTTGGGTTCTCTAGATGGTGCCTAAATGCTTTGTGCTTCTCTTTTGCTGATTCACTCCCTGCTTCTTTGTGCTTCCTTTTCTGGGGCTTTTTACTTTGGTGGGCTTCATGTTTACACTTTTGGCAGGATCCAATCAGAATGATTCTGTAAACCAATCGGCAAATAGGACATGCAAATGAAGTGGTTCTATAAGCCAGTCAAAATGTGTCACATAGGCATCCTACTGGAAAGCCTGTAACTTCTACAGTATTCCTCCAATGAGGAAAGAGTACAGGGCCCTGCATTTTAGGGATAAAAGTGCTGATTCTTCCTGCTTCGGTGGTCTTACAAGACCATCATTAAAGTCTCGCTTCTGCTGCACTCCATGTCTCTATATCCCTCCTTTGATTTTGGGCAGGTGAGTTTGTTTCTCACAGTGCTCAAAGAGAAATTAAACATGATTCCTATCTGTAGTTGCACTTGGGTATATGTTTTACAGTTGGATTCATATTTTTAAAAGTATTTTAATATCAATACTAAGGGATCTGTCATTAGTATTGATGTCAGGGAGCAAACTCTGGAATCTTACAGTTGAATGTAATTTGGAAAGAACACTCTTCCTCTTCTTCCTTTTTTGAGTCAGGGGATCACTCTGTCAGCCAGGTCGGAGTGCAGTGGTGCAATTGTGTTTCAACCTCCTGGGTTCAGGTGATCCTTCTGCCTCAGCCTCCTGAGTAGCTGGGACTACAGGCATGTGCCACCATGCCTGGCTAACTTTTTTATTTTTTATTTTTTAGAGATGAGATCTCACTATGTTACCCAGGCTGGTCTCAGATTCTTGGCCTCAAGCAATCCACCCACCTTGCCCAGCTAATTTTTTGATTACTTTTGTAGGGACCAGGTCTCACTATGTTGTCCAGGCTGGTCTCAAACTCCTGGCCTCCAGCAATTCTCCTGCCTCTGCCTTCCAAAGAGCTGGGATTACAGGCACGGGGCCACTGTGCCTGGCCTTCCTCATTCCTGACATGATAAGTGTGAGAATTTCTCTTATGGTGACCATCAGATACAGCAAATGATGTCTGCAGTAGATAAACGTGGTCTCCCCTTTGCTTCCTCCTTTCCCCTGCTCTTATTTCCTGGGGTCTTGTTGGGCACATGGCTAGCACTTCCCCATACATATACTCTATTCCTCTGGTTCAAAGTGAGGATCCAGGGAAGGATCCCATGACTCAAACTGTAGCATCCTTCCTTTTCTTGTGTGCTTTGGTGGCCAGTGATCTTGTCTTTTCTTTACCTTCCTAAGGTTTCTATTTTACCCCAGAATGATGCCGAGTTCCAATTTACACTAAATAATTGGAGTAGATTGTAAAATTTATGTAAAATACAACTTAAAGTTTGAAATTCTATTTTATAATTTTATAATTGGGATAGACTGTGTTTTCTAGAACACTGTTGCTCATCCCACATGCTCTTCTGTCATGTGGCTTGCCATTTCCATCAAGAGGTGGAGTCTAATACTCTCTTCTTGAATATTCGTTGATCCTAGTGCCTACCTTGACTGGCCACATGCAGCAGAAGGGACAAATGATAAATGATAAACCTGATATCTTTTCATACCCAAGTAACCAGCACCCAGATTAAGAAATGGAACATTTGGAGGCCCTAGAAGCCTCCTCTGTGTCCTCATCCACTAGCTTCTGCCCAAGGTAGCCACTATTATTATTTTTTTTATTTTTTGAGTCAAGGTCTCACTCTGTCACCCAGGCTGGAGTGCAGTGGCGCAATCACAGCTCACCACAGCCTCGACCTCCTGGGCTCAGGCAATCCTTCCACCTCAGCCTTCCAGGTAGCTAGGGCTACAGGCATGCGCCACTGTCCCTGGTCTGGTAACCTCTGGTTTTACTTCTGACACTATAGTTTAATTTTGCTTGTTTGTGAATTTTATATAAATGGAACCTTTTGTGTCTGGATTCTTTTTTGTTCAACTTCATTTTGTGAGATGCCGCGTGTTGTGGTGCATGATTGTTGTTGTTGTGTGTGATTGTACTTGTTTGTTCTCATGGCAGTATTCCATTGTATGAATACACCATAATTTATTCATCCAATCTGCTGTTGAGTAGTAGTTTCCAGTTTGGGGCTGTTAGGAATAGCGCTGCTATAAACATTCTTGTGTGGGCTTTTGGTAAACATGTTACATTCATTGCTGTTGGGTATACAATAGGAGTGGAAGTCCATACTTTTATCTTTAGTTGATTCTATCTATCAGTTTTCCAAAGAGATTATACAAATTCAAATTCCCACTGATACCCTGTTAAAATTTCAGCTCAACATCTTTGCCTGCACAGTGTTTGTGTTTTCATTCTAGCCATTCAGTGAGTGAGTCATTTTATTTCAAAGCAGCATTTAATTTCAAATTGTTGAAAGACTAATCAGTTGAATTAGAAAAAAAATCAGTACATGCTTTTTTGTTGTTGTTTTGGTGAGGGTCTCACTTTGTCATCTAGGCTGGAGTGCAGTGGCATGCATGATCATGGCTCACTGCAGCCTCGACCTCCTAGGCTCAGGGAATCCTTCTACCTCAGCCTTCTGAGAGTAGCTGGGACTACAGGTGTTCACCACCCCACCCAGCTAATTTTTTTAATTTATTTTTGAGACAGGGTCTTAATATGTTGCCTGGTTCGGTCTCAAACTCCTGAGCTCAAGCAATCCTCTCACCTCAACCTCCCAAAGTGCTGGAATTTCAGTTGTGAGCCACTGTGTCTGGCTAGTACATGCCATTCTTGTACGAGGCAGCAAAAGTCCTTAGCTTTTAGGACTTTTTAGAAAATATTTTTATATTACATGTTAATTGCCATATGTAAATATTTTCTTGCATTCTTTTATAAATGCATGTAGCACTGCAATGGATATATTTTAGGGGTACATGCCTACTTTAGACAAGACTAGAGATATGAACTGAGTGTCTCAAATTAAGAAGGTTCTCATCTTTATACATAACTTCAGTGAGCACTTCACACTGTGATGAAAGAAATATTACTTAAGTGTCCCAGGCATCTACCAGCTTGAAGATACAATTAAAGTCACATTAGCCAACCTTTATGAAATATTTCTCCAACTCTTCCTCTATGTGAACCTGCAGCCCCTCTCTACCGTTCCTAATAGTTCAGCGAGTCCTCAAGGATGGCCTTCTGTGTACTCAAAGATATAAGGGTAAGGCACCCACTAACTTCTGGCTGTATTTTGCTGGGTAGGGTCTCAGGTTACTACCCACGCCTACCTGGTAATACCCCACTCAACTCCAGTGCTGACTGCACCCTCTCTGTCGCTGCTGAAATTGCTGGCATGGGATTTTGCTAACCCTTGCAGCTCCAAGAGCCCCCAGGAATTTTAATGAAACAACTCTTTTGAGTTTCTCCTGCTTTTTAATCCACAGAACCCGGGCCAGAGGACATTGGGCATAGCCAACCCTGGGAGGCAGCGAGACTCTTCCCTTTACTCTGGCCACTGAACTCAAGTTGTGTACTTTGACTTTCTCTTCTTGTGGGGAGAGTTACTTCTCAAAAGTCTCCAGCTTTTCCGGTAAGATTACCTCTCCCTTGCCAGCTGCGCCCAGGTCTGGTTGAATCCAGAGGGCTTGGTCTCTAGTGAGGGTGACTGTGGGGCCCTTTGGCCTGGGTTAGTCCTGGTATGTGATGGCTGTACTAGCATCATGCTTAACAGCTCTTTCACTCTCAAAAGGTTCTGGTTTGAATGGTAAATTATATACGATCTTTAGGACAATGTTCCAGAAGAAAAACAGACTCCAAGACACAGTTTAGAAGAGTCAAGTCATGCTGTAGGAAGACGCTTGAACTCAAGCCTGGAGCTGGCTCTGTGGTCACCTGCCTAGCTCTCAGCCCGGGCCAGCAGCTCCCTGGCTCCACCTACTGGCAGGGCTCTACTCCGGTCCAAGACTGTTTCTTCCTTTTACAGGGAGTCAGAAAGAGTTGGGGTACGACGTGCTCAAACTCAGTTGGCTGTTAATAATTGTGGTGGTGGGGTCCTCCCAGTATACCCTCATGTCTGGTTTTCCTAGCCTAGCCTTGACTGTGTTCCTGAGATATTTTGTAGCTCATTTGTATCCGAGTTCTGAATGCAGCCCTCCTTATCTCTTGTCATTTCTTCAAGTCCTCTGTGCTGCCCTGGGCCTGGACTCTGCCTTCTGACCTCAGTGACATGGGGTCCGCCATCTGCTGTGGCTCCGGTCACACAGCCTGCCTTGCTTTGTGGCCTGCCCCCCCACAGTGCCTTTGCTCCTTGGAAGCCATGTTGTCATCTCCTGTTGGACTTAGATATGGGGTTTCCACCAGGAAGGTGCAGTGCTTTTGCAGAAAGGGCAAAGGCTCTGAAGTCAAAAGACCTGCATTCACGTCTTACTTCTGCAATGAGCTGTGTGACCTTGGACAAATCACTTAAACACCTGACCTGAATACAGTCCCCTTACCTGTAGCACGTGGGATGAAGTTGACACTTGAACTCAGAGAATTTCCTCGGGAGTTTGTTCGGTATGAATCCTTTATCTGGGGTTGGGTCAGTCTTTGGGAAAATCAGATTTCTGAACTTGAGGAACCAATGCTGTATGTCAAGAATACTGGAAGAGTCAGCCTGGAACAGTTCACTTGATTTCCCACCTTCATTTTAGGGAAAAGTTCGACCAGCCCTGGAAGCTGGGCTATTTACCTCTCCAATTGCTTCACACCCAGAGACAGCTTCTCCCTGAGGAGTGTAACTGACATCTTTTCCCCATCTTGTCTCATTGGTTTTGGAAAAAGGGGTAGAGAAATTTGCCAGGAATAGAAAAGGTCTGATACTCTTAAATGTCCATCTTTCAGTAATACTTAATTCATTTAAAATGTAATCTAAAATAAGGAGACAGAGAATTATTTTTCTTTCTCTTTTTTTCTTTCTTTTTTTTTTTTGCCTTGGAGTCTCACTCTGTTACCCAGGCTGGATTGCAGTGGCACACTCACGGCCACCACAGCCCCCACCTGTGGGCTCAGGTGATCCTCCTGCCTCAGCCTTCCAAGTAGCTGGAACTACATACAGGTGCATGCCACCAGGCCTAGTTGACTTTTTGATTTATTGTAGGGACAGGATCTCCCCAAATTGCCCAGGCTGGTCTCAAACTCCTAAACTCTGGCAATCCTCTTGCCTCCACCTCCCAAAGTGCTGGTGTTACAGGCTTGAGCCACCGCGCCCGGCGTGAATTATTTTTTATCACTTCATTCTGAAGTGTTTTCCGAATGAGTTGGGAACCGGGATATTATAAGTATCCATATTAATTATCGAAAATATAAAACAGAAATTGGCAAGTTCATCCAGATAATAGTTCTGTTCTTTCTGGAATGGGAGATGGCAGCTGAGAAAAGTGGGTTTTCAGTAAACATCTCCCTCCTGTGCAGAAATCCCCAGGCTGGGACTCAGATCTGATTAAATGAGTCAGGCTTACATTTATTACTGTATATTACAAACAGTTTTCAGTGTTCAGAAGTTACTGGTGTCTCCATGGATTTGGCCAGTTCCTGGCAATTATGCACTTGGCTGCTAATATAGGCCAGCGAGCCAAATGCCTGGAATGACGATCCACGTCTGAGCGGCTTTAGATCTGGGAAAGATGTTGTCCAAACACCATGTTCCTTCCCAAGGTGGTCAAATCCCGGTTACCATTCTGTCCTTTGAATCTATTTATCCTGAAACTTGACCAGAAAGGACATGGCCACATCCTTTTACCCCTTTTAGCTTCTGCAGCAAACACCTGGAGGAGCCTGTGTTGATTTTGCAGCCTCTGTCTGCTGCTAGTCCAGAAGTAGTTTCATGCCTAGAGCCTTAATCAGAATGTCACAGCTGAGCATAATCTGTCAGATGAATTATTAGAAAACACTCATTCTTTCAGAGACTGTTAAGTCTGGAAGCTTGGTGAAGTCCAGCTGCGTTAATGGCATATCTTTTTTCTGAAATTAATGGCATATTCTTTTTCCTTCCAGTTTTATTTACATGAGTGCTAATTAGTCGACCTGGCTAAACTGTAGCTTGCTCACACTTGTTTGATCTTCAGCCCTTTATTACGAAGAGAGTCTGTCTCCTGGCATGTGCTCTCCAGCCGCGGGTGCTGGTAAACAAAAGACTTTTTAGGAACTTCCAAGGGACTGCATTGGTATACAACCAGTCCTCTGTCTCCACCGGTTCTGTGTCTGCAGATTTAACCAGTGTGGACAAAAAATACTGCATTTGCGGGAAGTAGAACCTGAGGATATGGAGGACCGACTTTTCGTGTCTGTGGATTCTGTAGCTCACCTTCTGCACTTGGACATTTGTAGATTTTGGTCTCCGCTGTGGGGAGGAGGGGCTGGTTGTTGGGAGAGTGTGTTGGAAGCCTACCCCATGGATACTAAGGGATGACCGTGTATGGAGAGGACTAGAATGCATACTCTGTGAGATAGGGATTTTGTCTGCTTTGTTTACTATTTATCGAATGAATAAATAAGTGAATGAATCTAGGAGGCTGAGGTGGGAGGATTGCTTGAGACCAGCTGTTAGAGACCAACCTGAGCAACATAGTGAGACCCTGTCTCAATTTAAAAAAATAAGTAGAATAAATAAGTGAATGAACAATTACAAGTCCACCCCTCTTCTTAATTGCATAGTAAATATCATCTTCTCTATTTCTTAGTCCCTTTTATTTTCCTCACTTTCTTTTTACTCACTTTACATGGAAGGCAGTTAAAAGCCTTTCTCTTCTAACCAGGGTAGATGGAAGGTCAAGATGGCTGCCTGGACTGGGTCCTTGTGTACTTGTCAGTTTTTTCTCTCATTCTGGCTGCTCTTCATCCCATGACCTTCTCTACTCTCCTCAAGAAGCAGCCCCGTTCCCCTGTTTTCTCAGCCGGTGGTCTGACTCTCTCTCCACGTGAGTTGTACTAGGTGGCCACAACCACACTCACCTCTTCTCCTCTAGTCTGAATGAGGCGTGTCTTCTATAAGGCAAGCCGCTTCTCTTTCTTGTGGAATCACATAGCATGTAATTCTGCTCTCCTCTGCCTTTCCTTTGCTGTTGACTTTTCAGAGTCCACAGAAGAACTTAAGTCTCTTCAATATTAAAACAACAAACACGATATAAAAATAAAACAACCACCATCCCCCAAAGAGCAACCACCACAAACTAGCCCCATATCACTTTTGCGATCACAGCTCAGTCTTTCAGTAGAAAGGTCTACTTAAAAACTCTTACTTCTTTTTTGTCCTTTGTAAAATTAATCAAGAAAAACATACTCTTTCAGAAGGAAAATACGAAATTAGAAAATCAGAGCTAAGTTTCCCCTTTAAGAATAAAACCAGATTTTTTGCTTCCTTGCTAGCTAGATTTCTTATGATAAGAACACAAATCCCAAATCAGATTGCATTTTGTTTTGACAACAAGGGATAGAAACACACAACAGTCTTTCACTGTAAGCCTTGTGTATGATCTAAGGGGACATAAACATTTGGAACCATTTTACTAGTTTGCACACAGGTGCTCATAACAGTCTCAGATGAATCTTTTGAAAAGATCAATTGTAACGTCTCCACTTTCCTTTCTGATTGTGCTAATTTGAGTCTTCTTTTTTTGTTTCTTAATTAATCTAGTTAGTGGTCTATCAATTTTGGTTATCTTTTCAAAACCACATTTTTGTTTCATTGATCCTTTGTATTGTTTTTAAATTTAGTTTTCATTGGGTTCTGCTCTGATCTTCGTTATTTCTTTTCTTCTGCTATCTTTGGGTTTGTTTTGTTCATGTTTTTCTAGTTCCTTGAGGTGTGATATTAGGTTATCGATATGTGATCTTTCAGTCTTATTAATGTAGGCCTTAAGTGATATAAATTCTCCTTTGAACACAGCTTTGGCTGTGTCCCAGAGGTTTTGATCACTTTTTTTCATTGTTGTCATTCATTTCAAGGAATTTTTCAATTTCCATCTTGATGTCATTGCTGACCCAAGGATCATTCAAGAGCAGATTGTTTAGCTTCCACGTTTTTGTTTGGTTTCACAAGTACTTCTTGGAGTTAATTTCTAATTTTATTCCACTGTGGTCTAAGAAGTTGCTTGATATGGTTTCAGTTTTTTTGAATTTACTGAGATTTGATTTGTGGCTTATCATATATTCTATCTTAGAGAATGCTCTACTTGCTAATGAGAAAAACATAATGTATATTCAGTAGTTTTGGGATGGAATATTCTGTAGATGTCTGTTTGTACCATTTGTTCTAGAGTCCAGTTTAGCTCCACCGTTTCTTCATCAATTTTCCGCCTTGATGATCTGTCTATTGCTGACAGTGGAGTGTTGAAGTATTCCACTATGATTGTGTTGTTCTCTCTCTCTCTCTCTGGTCTAGTAGAATTTGTTTTATGAAACTTGGAGCTCTAGCATTAGGTACATATAAATTTTAAATTGTTTGTTATGTGTTCTCATTAGAATGATCCCTTTATCATTATCTAATAGCCATCTTTGTCCTTTTTTACTGTTGTTACTTTAAAGTCTGTTTTATCTGATATGAAAATGGCTATTCCTGCTTGTTTTTGGTTTCTATTTACATGAAATATTTCCCCCCACACCTTTACTTTGAGTCTCTAGGAGTTTTTGAGTTAAATGGAACTCTTGAAGGCAGCAGATATATATATATATATATATTTTTTTTTTGAATTGGAGTCTCACTCTTTTGCCCAGACTGGAGTGCAGTGGCTGCTCCCGGCCACCGCAGCCTCCACCTGCTGGGCTCCGGTGATCCTTCCACCTCAGCCTTCCTAGTAGCCAGAATTACAGGCATATGCTACCACGCCCGGCTAATTTTTTGATTTATTGTAGAGATGAGGTCTCACCTGCCCAGGCGGGTCTCGAACCCGCGGGCTCAGGCAATCCACTCACCTCAGCCTCCCAAAGGCATGGGATTACAGGCTGAGCCACCAAGCCCGGCTGGCAGCAGATATTTTTATCCATTCTGCCAATCTATATCTTTTTTGTGGGGCATTGAGACCATTTATGTTCAGAGTTAATGATGATATGTAAGGTACTATTCCATTCATCATAATGGTTATCTGTTTGCTTTATTTATTTTCTCTACTGTGTTGGTGTTCCATAAGGCCTGTGAGCTTTATGACTTCCAGCATTTTTCTACTGGTATGTTTCAACCTTTTGTTTCAGTATTTAGAGCTCACTTGAGTATTTCTTGTAGGGCTAATAATGGTGATGACAAATTCCCTCAGCATTTGCTTGTCTGTAAAGGACTTCATTTTTCCTTTATTTATGAAACTTAATTTTGTAGGATGCAGAATCCTTGACTGACTCTTATTCTGTTTTAGGAGATTGAAGATGGGGCCCAATCCCTTTTGGCTTGAGGGGTTTCTTCTGAGAAGTATGCTATTAGTCTGAGAGGTTTACCTTTGAAGTTTTTTGATGCTTTTGTCTCACTTTTTAAAAAATTCTTTCTTTCACCTTAACTTTGCATAGCTGGATGATTATATGCCTTGAGGATGACCTTTTTGCAATGAATCTTCTGGAGGTTCTTTGTGCTTCTTGTATCTGGATGTTTAGATCTCTGGCAATGCCAGGGATGTTTTTCTCCAATATTCCCTCAAATAGGTATTTCAAATTTGTTGCTTTCTCATCTTTTCAGAACACTTATGATTCTTAAGTTTGGATGTTTTTCATAATTCCACATTTCTTGGAGACTGATTCTGTTCTGATTCTTTTTTTCTTTATTGTTGTTTGAGCTAATTCAAAAGACTTGTCTTCAAGTTCTGAGATCCTTTCTTCTGCTTGTTCTAGTCTACTGTTAAAATTTTCCACTGCATTTTGTCCTTCCCTAAATGATTCTTTCATTTCCAACGTTTCGGCTTGGTTTTTTTGAAGATGTCTATCTTTTTGGATAATTTTTTATCCATGTCCTGAATAGTATTTAAAATTTCTTTATGTTGGTTTTCAATTTTCTCCTGAAGTTCATTGATTAGTATTATAAGCAACCTTTTAAATTCTGTGTCTGGAATTTCAAAAATTTCATTTTGGTTAGGGTTTGTTGTTGAAGAGTTGGTGTGGTCTTTTGAGGGTGTTGGATAGTTCTGTTTTTTTCATATGTCAGAATTATTTTTCTTGTTCCTTCTCATTTGGGTAGACTATTTCTTCTAATTTGAGGTTGGCAGGGGGCTGATGTGGGCACTGTAGGATTCCCTTGGTTATATATAGCCTTGTTGCAGTGAGGTTTCCAATAGCAGTTGTGCTAGGTACCATGGCAGTCCTGTGCTGGGTACCTGCACTGGCTCACAACATCCTGAGTGCCTGGAGTGGCTTGGAAAGTGCTATTAGCTGGGCTTTGGGATCAGGCCTTCCCCAAAACGAAGGTCTTGTATCTGATGTGGTGAGTTATATCGTTGACCTCTGGCCAGGAGGTGATACTTGTGGGAGAGGTCAGCTGTGATAATGGCTGTAGGGTTTCTCCTTGGCGAGTGTCGCTTCAAGGAGATGACCAACTAGCCTAGGCCAAGGGCAGGACTCTAGAGAGTTTCCAAGTTCTCTGCCTGTTTTGAGCCTTGGAGGGGAGTGCAGAGGAAAGGAGCTGAAGCACCCCATAAGTGTGCGCTCTTGGCTATGCCAGTGGGTATTGGGAGGGATTCCCAGGTCACTGGAGTAATGCTGTCATGCACTGCCTGCACAGAAGAGTTTACATGGGGAGTGAGAGGTTGCTGGCAGTGAATCCTACCTAGCCCCTTCCTTGGCCTCAGGCAATCTGCAATCTGAATGTCAAGGTGCAGCTAGCCTCAGGACCTCAGGTGTTCTCAGGCAAATTGCCCAGCCAGGAACTGTCTGCAACTGTAGAGTTTGCCCTTGGGCCTATTCCCTCCTATGCTGACTGGAAAGCAGCTGTGCTCCCTGCAAGGGTTGAGCTTCTGGGAAATGGTGGCCGGCACTGTCCAAAGCTTGTTTTCTGTACTACTGAATGGTAGAGCAGTGCTGTGGGGAAGGCCATTTCCTGTGAGGGACTGGGATCATGCAAGGCTCAGGGGACCCTGCAAGTTTGAGGTGGGAGCACAGAACTCCTGAATTCCCCTCACTCATCTTTCCCACTGTATCTGGAGTTTGTGGGAGACTATGTTGGTTCAGGCTAGAGTTTGACAGTTCCAGCCCAGGTTGATGGATTTTTTTCCTTCTTCTTTACTCTAAGTCATTGTCACTCCTTTGGAGAGTTTTGGGGGCACGCTGTTGGTGCCATTCCTCTTTGGGTGCTGAAGAAACAGTCTTGATTTATGCTGTAGGAGAAACTCACTATAACTGATCCTGTCTCTCCTTGGCTCTCTTCTAACCTTGCATACTCTCCTCTGGCTGTCTTATTGCCCTTGTGGTTTAACTGCCAATATGCTGTGAATTCTAATCTCTACCTCTAGCCCTCGTCTGTCTTCTGCATTCCAGACTCAGATATATAGCTGCCTCCCATCTTGATGGTCCTTAGGCAGTAAAAATCAACATGTATAAGACTAGACTTACTGTCTCTTTCTTAAACTTGCTTTTCTTCCCTATCACGTCACCTCAAACCTGAGCGTCATCCTAGATCTTCCCTCCCTTTCACTGTATTTAATTGGTGACCAAGTATTGCCTTTTCAACCTTTTAATACCTCTTGTTTTAGTCTCCTTCTCTTCACCACCACAGCTACTACCCACGTTCAGACCTTATTATTATTTCTCACTCTTTGAGTTTTTCACTTCTCTGCGTGCTTCTGGCCAAACATTCTCCAATGCATTTTCCATGTGACTCTTTTGATACTGTTGAAGGGATCATTTCAAAATGCAAATCTGATCTTCTAACTCCCCTGTTGAATACTCTTTACCAGCTCCCCACTGCCCAGAGGATAAAGTTAAACCTTTAGCATAGCATAAAAGATTATTCATTCTCCCCTATTCCTAAACCTTGCATCTTAGCTTTTATAGAGGTCTTAGGCTCAAAGAACTATGGTAGAGGGTACAGTGGAGACCAGGTGGGACTGCTGTAGACTGGAGAGTTTATAAACCCCACTGAAAGTGAGAGCCCCTGCTATAGACTGTTCCTTCCCAAAATTCATATGTTGAAATTCTAGCCCCAAAGTTGATAGTATTAGGGGGCAGGGCATTTGGTAGGTGATTACATCACAAGAGTAGAGCCCTCATGAATGGGATTAGTGCCATTATAAAAGAGATCCTCAAAATCATCTTTACCTCTTCCACTATATAAGGCATAGCAAGAAGAGAGTTCTCTAAGAACCAGGAAGTGGTCTCCCACTGACACTAAAGATGCCAATGCCTTCATCTTGAACTTCCCAGCTTCCAGAACTGTGAGAAATAAATATTTGTTGTTTAAGCCACCAGTCTGTGGTTTATTGTTATAGCATCCTGAATGTACCAAGACTGCCACTTTTTGGCTTCACCCAATTATTCCTGAGTGGGAATTTTTAACTTTTCTTTCCTCATGAAAAACTGGATTTTTATGTCAAACTTTCTGTTTATTAAGTTTATTATTGGAAACTAATCTTACAAAATTAAAAAATGTTGTATCATAGATTATTATTAAAGTGAAAAAACAAATACAATATACAAAAAATGATCTATATTCCAATTTAAACATATCTGTGTTAGATTGTGCAAAGTTGATGCCTGTGTCTCCCATCCAGTACTAACCAGGACTGATCCTGCTTAGCTTCTGAGATCAGATGAGATCAGGTGTGTCCAGGGTGATATGGCCATACAGTGATACCTATCTATATAAGCTCCCCCTGAATTCTTCATCTTAAACACATGGAATTACTTCCAGTACCCGTTAGTACTAAGTTAAAAGGCAAAACTCTTAAAAAATAATTGTAGCTGCAATAATTTGTTAAATATACAATATAAAAAGATGTTAATTGTGACATCAAAAATTCAAAATGTGTGTGGAACTGGAATAAAAGGATAAAAAATTTTTTTGGAGGAAAATCAAAGCTAAGTTCAATCAGCATAAAATAACCTGTTATAACTATAACTTTTTTTTGGTAAGTCTCATGGTACCCACAAAGCAAAAGTTTATAGTTGGTTCACAAAAAAGAACAGGCAAGAAGTCAAAACATACCACTAGAGAAAATTACTTAGCCACAAAGAAAGACAGCAATAAAGGTGGAAAATAATAAAAGATCCCCCAAACTAGGAAGCAATTAATAACATGACAGTAGTAAGTCTTTATATATCAGTAATTACCTAAACTATAAATGGATTAAATTCTCCAATCAAAAGACATAGAGTGTCTGAATGAATTTTTAAAATATGACACCCAACTATATGCTTCTTACAAGAGACTCACTTCACCTGTAAGGACACACATAGACTAAAAGTAGAGAACTGGAAAAAGATACCCCATGCAAATATAAACCAAAAGAGAGCAGGAGTAGCTATACTTATGTCACATAAAATAGACTTTAAGTCAAAAAACTGTAAAAAGAGACAAAGAAAGTCATTATATTATGATAAAGAGGTCAATTCAGCAAGAGGATATAATGTAAATATATTGGACCCAACATTGGAGCACTTAGATATGAGTTTATAAAGCAAATATTAATAGATCTGAAGGGAGAGACAGACTAATACAATAATAGTAGGAGACTTCAATACCCCACTTTCAACAATGGATGGATCATTCAGACAGAAAATCAATAAGGAAACAATAGACATAAGCTAAAGTCTAAATCAAATAAACTTAGAATATTCTGTACCACATTTGCAGAATACACATTCTTGTCAACTGCACGTGAAACATTCTCCACAGTAGATTGTATGTTAGGCCACAAAACAAGTCGTATTAAATTTAAGGAGACTGAAAACATGTCAAGTATTTTTTCTGACATAATAATATAGAACCAGAAATTAATAATGGGAAAATGTCAGAAAATTTACAAAAACATGGAAATTAAACAAGATGTCCTATACAGCCAGTGGGTCAATAAAGAAATTAAAAGAGGAATTTAAACTTTTTTTTGAGGAAAACAAAAATGGAAGCACAACATACCAAAATCATTGGGATACAGCAAAAGCAGTTCTAAAAGGAAAGTATATAGTAATAAACAGCTACATCAACAAAAAAGAAGGATTTCAAATAAATGACTTGACACTGAACCTCAATGAACTAGAAAAACAAGAACAAACTAAGCTCAAAGTTAGTAGAAAGAAGGAAATAATAAAGATTAGAGCAGAAATAAATAAGACAGTACCTAAAAAACAATAAAAAAGATCAATAAAACTAAGTTGGTGGTATGAAAAGATAAACAATATTGATAAATATTTATCTTGACTAAGAAAAAGAGAGAAGACTCAAATAAGTAAAATCAAAAATGAAAAAGGAGACATTGCAACTGATACAATGAATTATACAAATAATTATAAGAGACGATCATGAACAATTATAAACCAACAAATTGGACAACCTAGAAAAAACAGATAAGTGCCTTGACACAAACTATCAACTGAATTATGAAAAATAGAAAATCTTAATAAACCAAAGTGAGTAAGGAGATTAAATTAATAATAAAAAGTTTCTCATCAAGGAAAAGCCCAGGACTTAATGACCTCACTGCTGAATTTTATCAAACATTTCAAGAAGAATTAATAAAAATTCTCCTCAAGTACTTCCAAAAAATCAAAGAGGAAGAATACTTCCAAATTTATTTTACAAGACCAGCATCACCCTGATATCAAAGCCAGACAAAGACAAACATGAAAAGAAAACTATAGGCCAATATCCTTGATGAACATAGATGTAAAAATGCTCAGTAAAATACAAGCAAACCATATTTAATAGCACATTAAAAATATTGTTCACCATAATCTAGTGGGATTTATCTCAGGAGTGCAAGGATAGTTCAACATACTTAAGTCAATACATGGGATACATCACATTAACAGAATGACAGACAAAAAACACATGATCATTTTAATCTAGAGAAAGAAAAAGCATTTCACAAAATTTAACATCCTTTTATGATAAAAACTCTCAACAAATTAGGTATAGAAAGGGATGTACCTCAGCAAAACGAAGGTCATATATGACAAACCACAGCTAACATTACACTTAGTGGGGAATAGTTGAAAACTTTTCCTGTAAGAGCCACAGTGAGACAAGAATGACTTTCATCACCTGTATTCAACATAGAAATGGAGGTCCTAGCCAGAGCAATTAGGAAAGATAAACAAACATCATCAAAATTGGAAAGGAAGAAGTAAAATTGTTCCAGTTTGCAGACGATATGATATTATATACAAAAATCCCAAAGATGCCATCAAAAAACCCGTTAGAACCACTAAACAAATTCAGTGACATTGCAGATACAAAATGAATATGAGTTTCTTTACATTTATGTCTTCTTCAACTTCTTCATCAAAATTTGTAAGGAACCACAAGAGACCTAGCCAAAGCAATCCTAAGCAAAAAGAACAAACCTAAAGGCATCACACTACCTAACTTTCAAAATATATTGCAAAGCTATGGTAACCAAAATAGCATGATACTGGCATTAAAACAGATACATAAACTAATAGAATAGAATAGAGAGTCCAGAAACAAATCTGTGCATTTACAGCCAGTTGATTTTCAACAAAGGTACCAAGAACACAATGGGGAAAGGACAATCTCTTCAATAAATGGGTGTTGGGAAAACTTGCAAGAGAATGAAATTAGATACACACCACATAAAAAATTAACTCAAGAATAAAAATAAACATTAACACCAACAAGGTCCCCCCAAAACCCACAAAGACATAGACACTAAACATGGATGCTAAACAACTCCTGGGTCAATGATGAAATCAAAACAGAGATCAAAAGATATCTGGAAACAAATGAAAATTAAGAAACATCTTACCAAAATCTCTGAGATGCCATGAAAGCTGTAGTAAGAGGGGAATTTATATCCCTACAAACACCCATGAAGAAAATGGAAGGATCACAAATTAATAGCCTAACAAGCCACCTAAGAAAGCTGGAAAAGCAAGACCACCCAACCCCAATTTCAGCAGAAGAATCCAGATCACCAAAATAAAAGCCCAAATCCAGGACATAGAAGTCAAAAAGATAATACAAAAAATCAATGAAACAAAAAGCTGGTTCTTTGAAAGGATAAACAAGATCGATGGTGTCCTAGGTAGACTGATCAAGAAAAAGAGAGAAAAAACCCAAATAAGCACAATCAGAAACACAAAAGATGAAGTCACATCTGACCCTGAAGAAATACAAAAGATCACTAGAGACTACTATGTACACTTGTATAGAAACAAACTTGAAAACCTGAAGGAAATGGAAGACTTTCTGACATCACACAACCTACCTAGGTTGGAACAAGAAGAAATTGAGACCCTAAATAAACCAATAACAATCAAGGAAATCGACCACGTAATAAGAAAACTTCCTACAAAAAAAGCCCTGGTCCAGATGGCTTTCCAGCAGAATTCTACAAGACATTTAAGGAGGAGCTGATACCAATCCTACTGAAGGTATTCCAGGCGATTGAAAAAGATGGAACTCTCCCCAAATCATTTTACGAAGCCAACATCACATTGATACCCAAGCCAGGTAAAGATCCAACAAAGAAAGAGAACTACAGGCCAATATCTTTGATGAACATAGATGCTAAAATTCTCAACAAGATCCTAGCAAACCGGATTCAGCAATACATCTCAAAAATCATCCATCATGACCAAGTAGGCTTCATTCCTGGCATGCAAGGCTGGTTCAATATTCGTAAAACCATAAATGTAATTAAATACATCAACAGATGTCAAAACAAAAACCACATGATCATATCATTAGATGCAGAAAAAGCTTTTGATAAAATCCAGCAGCCCTTCTTGATAAAAACCTTCGAACATCTAGGTATATGGGGAACATACCTCAAAATAGTAAAAGCCGTCTACGAGAAACCCACAGCCAGCATACTCCTAAACGGACAAAAATTGGAACCATTTCCCCTGAAAACTGGAACAAGACAAGGATGCCCACTCTCACCCCTCCTGTTCAATATAGTATTGGAAGTCCTGGCTAGAGCAATCAGAGAAGAGAAGGCAATCAGGGATATCCAAATAGGAAAAGAGAAAGTCAAGTTATCTCTCTTTGCAGATGACATGATTGTGTACCTTGAAAACCCAAGAGAATTTGTCAAAAACCTCCTTACACTGATAAAGGCCTTTGGCAAAGACTCAGGATATAAAATAAATGTGCAAAAGACAATCGCATTTCTCTACACCAATAATAAATAAACATAAACCCAAATAAAAAGCACAATTCCATTCACAATAACCACACAAAAAATGAAATACCTTGTCATCTTCCTAACCAGAGATGTGAAAGACCTTTACAATGAAAACTACAAAACACTGCTCAAAGAAATCAAAGATGACACAAACAAGTGGAAAAATATCCCATGCTCATGGATTGGAAGAATCAACATTGTGAAGATGTCCATCCTACCTAAGGCAATCTACAGATTTAATGCAATACCCATCAAATTACCAGCAACATTCTTCTCCGACCTAGAAAAAACAACACAGGAATTCATATGGAAACACAAACAACCAAGAATAGCCAGAACAATCCTCAGCAAACAAAAAAAAAATCAAAGCAGGTGGTATCACATTACCAGTCTTCAAGCTTTACTATAAAGCTACAATCATCAAAACAGCTTGGTATTTTTATAGGAACAGGCATATAGATCAATGGAATAGAATTGAGATTCCAGAAGCAAAACCTCAATTTCTCAACCAACTCATCTTCGACAAATCCTCCACCACCTACCATTGGGGAGAGGAGAACCTATTCAGTAAATGGTGCTGGGAAAACTGGCTGACCACATGCAGAAGATTGAAACAGGACCCCTATCTATCCCCATACACAAGAATTAACTCCAAATGGATCAGAGACCTAAATGTAAAACCTCAAACCATAAGAACCTTAGAAAATGAAGGACATACCCTCATGGAAATTGGAACTGGCATTCAATTCCTGAATAAAACCTGAAACCCACAGGCCATAAGAGATAAGATAGACAAGTGGGACCTCATTTAACTGACAAGCTTCTGCAAAGCCAAAGAAACCATCAAGAGAGCAGGGAGACAGCCTACAGACTGGAAAAAATATTTGCCAACTCCAGGTCTGACAAAGTCTTAACATCTTGGATCTATAAGGAACTCAAATGTGCTGAAAAGAAAAAAACAAACAACCCTATTTTAAAACGGGCCAAGGATATGAACCGACACTTTACAAAGAAAGACATCCAAGCAGCCAACAGACACATGAAGAAATGTTCAACCTCACTAATCATCAAGGAGATGCAAATCAAAACCACACTGAGATACCACCTCCAGTCAGAATGGCAATTATCAATAACTCAAAAAATAACAGCTGCTGGAAAGGGTGTGGTGAAAAGGGAACACTTCTACACTGTTGGTGGGAGTGTAAACTAGTGCAACCTCTGTGGAAAGCAGTGTGGCGATTCCTAAAAGCTCTAAATATCAACCTCCCATATGACCCCACAATCCCCCTACTGGGAATAGAACTCAAATCACTCTATAAAAAAGATACTTGCACATTTATGTTTATCGCAGCATTGTTCACAATAACAAGAACCTGGAAGCAACCATGCTGTCCTTCAAAAGAGAACTGGATTAAAAAAATGTGGTACATATACATGATGGAATACTATGCAGCCATAAAAAAGAACAAAATCATGAATTTCACAGCAACCTGGATGGAACTAGAGTCTATAATTGAGTGATCTCTCACAGAAACAAAGATCTGAGTATCACATGTTCTCACTCATATAGTGGACCCTGTTCCTCCAACGTATGACCATAAGAAAATGACTGACAGTGGTGGGAAACCATGGAGGGGGAAGGGAGATGGGATTAATGGTAGTAAACATCTGTCTGGGGATGGGGAGACACCTCTTATCAACAAGGGTGCCTGAACGAAGCATATTTGTATACCTAACCCTTAACTGTACCCCACAAAATCATAATAAAAAATATTGTTTATAAAAAAAAAAAAATTAGCGGGACTCGGTGTCTCAGCCTGTAATCCCACGCCCTTGGGAGGCTGAGGTGAGTGGATTGCCTGAGCCCACGGGTTCGAGACCCGCCTGGGCAGCGAGACCTCATCTCTACAATAAATCAAAAAATCAGCCGGGCGTGGTAGTGCATGCCTGTAGTTCCGGCTACTTGGAAGGCTGAGGCGGAAGGATCGCCGGAGCCCAGCAGGTTGAGACTGCGATGGCCGGGAGCGGCCACTGCATTCCAGTCTAGGCGAGAGTGAGACTCTGACTCAAAAAAAAATAAATAAATAAAATAAATAAATAAATAAATAAAATTAACTCAAAGTGAATTAAAGACTTAAAACGTAAAACCTGAAACTATAAAACTGCTAGAAGAAAACACAGGGGAAAAGCTCCATGACATTTGTCTGGGTAATGAGTTTTTGGATATGACCCCAAAAGCACAGTCAACAGAAGCAATAAATAAAGAAGTGTGATTACATTTAGCTAAAATGCTTTGCACAGTGAAGGAATTCATCAGCAGAAGAGAGAACCTACAGAATGGTGGAAAATATTTGCAAACTATACCTCTAATAAACTGTTAATATCTGAAATGTATAGAAAAACAAACGACTCGATGGCAAGAAGATAAATAACCCATTTAAAAAATGGACAAATGACTGCATAGACATTTCTCAAAAGAAGACATACAAAGAGCTAATAGGTATATGAAAAAATGCTGAACATCACTAATCATCAGGGAAATGCAATTTAAACTGCAATATTACCTCACATCTGTTAGAATGGTTTTTAACAAAAAGACAAAAGATAACAAGTGTTGGGAAAGATGTGGAGAAAAAGGCATCCTCATGCACTGTTGGTAAATTCGCAAGCCATTATGTAAATTAGGTTGTAAACTATGTGAATTAGTAC
This sequence comes from Carlito syrichta, assembly GCF_000164805.1. Classification (NCBI taxonomy): domain Eukaryota; kingdom Metazoa; phylum Chordata; class Mammalia; order Primates; family Tarsiidae; genus Carlito; species Carlito syrichta. The sequence continues at coordinate 199,967 of NW_007253956.1, forward strand.
AACCATTATGGAAAACAGTAATGAGGTTCTTAAAAAATAAAAATAAAAACAACTATCGTATGATCCAACAATTCCACTACTGAGTATATATTTAAAGGAAATGGAATCAATACGTCAGAGAGATAGCTGCATACCCAATTTAATTGTCATATCAGTCACAATAGCCCACATACAGAATCAACCTAAATGTCTGTCAGTGAATGAATAGATCAAGAAAATGTGGTGTATACACACCAGGGAACTCTTTTCAGTCCTAAAAGGCAAGAAAATCCTGTCCTTTGCCACAACGTGGATGAAATCTGAAGACATTATGTTTAGTGAAAGAAGCCAGGGTCAGAAACACAAATAGTGCCTGTCCCATTCCTGTGTGGAATCTAAGAAACCAGGTCCCATGGAAGCAGAGAGTAGAACAGTGGTTGCCAGGGCTGGGATGTTTAGAGGAGGTGGGGGTTGGTGAGATGTTGGTCAAAGGACACAAAATTTCAGTTAGGAGGAATAAGTTAAAGCAATCTATTGTATAACATGGTGATTGTGGTTAACAATGTGTTGCGTTTTTGAAAAATGCTAAGAAGGTGAATATGAACCGTGCTCGCCACAAAACTGCTATGTTAGGTAAGGCATGTTGATTGGCTAGAAGTAGTCCTTCCACAATGTATATATGTTTTAAAACAATATCTTGCATATGGAAAATACATATAATTTTATCTGCCAATTTTTTAAAAATTAAAAAAAAAAAAAACCCATTTCAGGGAGAACTAACTTTTTCTTTTGCATTCCAACTGATTCTCTGGAGTTTTCTGCAGCTTTATTTATTTCCATAATGCAATGTCTGGACCCTAAGCTCCAGCAGGACAGGTTCCACGTCCTGTTTATCCTCATATTCTCTGGGCCTAGAACAGTGGCACACAGTAGTCACTCAATAAATATCTGTTGAATGAATAAAATAGACAGTAGTTAGTTGCCAAGATGTATACTTTCTAAAATTAACTCTCTTTAATTTTATTAAAAAATTGTCCACATGGTATTTTACAGTTGAAAGCTTAATATCATTCCAAGAGTTTCATAAATATTGATGTCTCTTTTGGAAGCTAGGCTCCATTGATGGCCTCCAATGAAACGCCTCCCGGCATTCATGTTCTCATGAGGTTCCCCTTGACCTCCTGAATCTGGGCTGACCCTGGGACTTGCTTTTTGATCAACAGAATGAGGTGGAAATGACAGTGTATAACTTCCAAGACTGGGTCATAGGAGGCCTTACAGTTTATGTTGGAGTCCCTTAGAATGTTTGTTCTTGGGACACCCCTTCTGCAATCTCAGCTGCTGCTCTGTGAGGAGCTCATGCCACATGAAAAGGCCACCTGGTGTGCTTTCCCAGACCACTGCTCCAGCCCTGATGAGAGTATGCACCTAGGGGGTGGAGACCAGGTGGGAATCCGGCCCCCGGCGCATGCTGGTCCGCAGGGCCATCTGACGTGAGGATCACACAGGGCAGAACTTCTCAGTAGTTGCCAGCCAGTGTCAGGCAGCAAGGGACGAGATGCCTTCTCCAGTGTCACGGTGTCACAGTGCTGCATGTGCCCCAGAAGCTTCGACACCACCTTGAGAAACAGAAGGGGTGGAAGAGATTCTGAGCTGCTTTCACAATCATAGTGGCCACAAGTGCCTGGAGTTAGCTAGGGGTGTCATTTTTGCCAGTGAGGAGGAGTGTAATTTGATAGAGATTGGGAGTGGCAGAGTCACTGCCTCTGTGCCTCGATTGTTTCATCTGGAAAAGAGGGAGGCAATACCAGGACATCTCTGGGCAGGCTGTTGTGAGTTAATATGAATGAGTTCATGTGTGCATAGCACTTAGGGCGGTGCCTGGCACACAGCAAGCATTCAGTCAGTTGTCTGCAAAACACAGATACGTACCACAAGCAAACACAGCAAAACATGAAATGTGATAGGAAAAGAAGGACATTGGAAAACTTATTAATTATAGTTCTGCGGTATATACAAGCAGGTTCCTGCCCTTTGGAGCTTTCGAAATAAGACCTAATCAAACTTCTGACAGCCCCAACTGCTGCTGATAAAGCTAGAACTAAAATACGTATTGACTACGTGCTAAGCATTGGTCACTTAAGATGACAAGGCTGGCTGGTTATTTTAGACAAGGCTTTCTAAGGTCTTTCCATGTGGGGCATCACTTTGGATCTTACCCTCAACTTTGTGTCCTTATTGGGCTTAACTTGCTGAGTTTACTCAGAGCGTCTAGTCCTCCTGTGATCTGACTCTTTCTCTGTCTCCTTCCATAAATATCACACTTAAAAATATTTTCTATTCAGTCAAAAACATTGTAGCCATTTACATGATATGGTCTATTTTGTAATGGCGTGCCATTATGTTATTGTTAGGAATTAGTGACCACCAAAGAATATGTGATAGAGTTTTCCCTGTGGTGTCCTAGCTAGTTCTTATGTCACCCAACATAACATCTTTTGAACCATTCACCGTGTTGTATTTTTCACTTTTCACAGCTCTGCCCTTGTGATTGGTGTCTATCAATGTCTGTTATAACACCATGCTCTTGGCTTTCGGCCAGTTAATTACTTGTTGGATTGCTTTTCAGAGACTGGCTGCCTTCCCGATGACGGGCTGCAGCCCTCTTCCTCCTGGTCACTCCCATCTTCTGTTCTTTGCTATTTTTAGACACTATTTTGTACTTATTATGCAAAAGTTCAGAACCTTAATCCTTGAAGGGAACTGAGTGCCTGGTCTGATTTTCCAACACCAAAGCCAAATAAATAAAAACACATAACGTCCATTTTTTTTTTCTTTGACTTGGAGTCTCACTCTGTCGCCCAGACTGGAGTGCAGTGGCCGCTCCCGGCCACCGCAGCCTCGACCTGCTGGGCTCCAGCGATCCTTCCGCCTCAGCCTTCCAAGTAGCCGGAATTACAGGCATGCACTACCATGCCCGGCTGATTTTTTGATTTATTGTAGAGATGAAGTCTCGCTGCCCAGGCGGGTCTCGAACCCGCGGGCTCAGGCAATCCACTCACCTCAGCCTCCCAAAGGCACGGGATTATAGGCTGAGCCACTGAGCCTGGCTATAACGTCCATTTTTAAAAACTACACATTGCCTCAAGGAACAGAGAAGCTTTTTCTCTCATGTCAAGTGTTCTCCAGGAAATCACTAGGCCTGGTGCACACATGCTTGTTTTAGGTGCTTACGTTAAGATGGTATTTCATTGGTTTTGGATGGTCCCTTCCAGAGCCCAGATGTTATGCTTCTTTCTGTTTTAGGAAGGGGGAGAAAAGGATTGCTTTGTCTTCCGAAATATTCATGTTTTTCTAGCATGTTAAAATTCATTTGTGACTAAGTTATTATAGCAAAACACATGGAGACCTTTTTATTCTAGGCACACACATTCTATAGTGTGCATTAATTCCAGGGTCCTGCCTTCTTGTGACCCCCTTATCTTTCAGGGGGGAGAGAGGAACTGGGTGAGTCATAAACCAAACAGTGGAATCCTGGCAGGCTCTCTTAGCTCAGAAAGAAGCAAAATTGAGGCCACAAAAGAAACACCTTAAGGGTCATATCAGGTGACTCTAAGGAGCAATCTCTCTCTCTCTCTCTCTCTCTTTTTTTCCCTGAGTCGGGATCTCACTCTGTTGCATGATTACGGCTCACTGGAGCCCTGACTGGCTGGGCTCAGGCAATCAATCCTTCTGCTTTAGCCTCCCGAGTACCTAGGACCACAGGCACACACCACCATACCTGGCTAAGTTTTTTTATTTTAATTATTTATCTATTTATTTATTGGCAGAGAAGTTGTCGCTGTACTGCCTAGGCTGGTCTCAAACTCCCGAGCTCAAGCAGTTCTCTCTCCTTGGCCTCCCAGAATGCTGGGATGACAGGCATGAGTCACCACGCCTGGCCTTACTTTTAAGCAACCTCTTAACAACCTCTTGTGATGGCTACTTTTTATGGAGCCTCTGGCCACTCCGAAATGGAAGTGTAGGCTACAAGCAGTCCTGTTTCGTGAGAGCATGAAAATGAGGACCCAGGAGGAGATAGGCATCTGCTTTTTTAAAGGGCTTCTCTCACTCTGTTCCCAAACTGCTGGAACTCAGGCAAGAGCACCCAGGTGAGCGAGGTCCCTCCCACAGCCTCCTCTGCCATGGAGTTCAAGGGCATGGATGGGGAGCCCCTGGGCAGCCTGCTGAGTTAGGACTTCACTCTGGGCAGAAGCAGCAGGAGGTGACGTGAGGGAGGGAAAAAGTGTGGGTGGGGGGAGCCAAAACCAACTCGAGGAGACAGGCCAATGTGGAGATTTGCTTAAAGGATGCGGCATGAGAAATGTCTGACCATATTTTGTCCAGCAAACAGATTTCATTTTTTAGTGGCTGTGTTAATCAGTGACAGCAGAATGGCAGGAAGGAATCTGTCCCATCCCCACCCTCTTCTTTCCAGCTGCTGCCACGGTGCCTCTTTCTGGCCTTTGTTTTAAAAATCCTTATCTTGGGCCAGGCTTGGTGGCTCAGGCCTGTAATCCCAGCACTTTGGGAAGCTGAGGTGGGAGGATTGCTTGAGCCCAGGAAGTCCAGGCTGTGGTGAGCCCTGATCATGCCACTTCACTCCAACCTGGGCGACAGAGTGAGACCCCGACTCAAACAATAAAAAAATAAAAAATGAAAAAACTCCCAAACAAAAATCCCTCCCTTGAGGGAATTCACAGCGCCTCACACCAGGTTTTCATGGTTCTATGTCCCCGCTGTTTTGCTCAAGGTCCCCCTCCCTTCCAAACATCCACTGCTTCCAAACCATTACTCAACTGGTGGTTTCAGTTCCTCTGACCTCCTGCCACTGTCACTGGGTCACTGGAAGCCAGTCCCTTCCCTCTTTGTTCTATTATTTATTTATTTGAGTCAAGGTCTCACTCCCTCTCCCAGGCTGGAGTGCAGTGGCATGATCTTGGTTCACTGCAGCCTCAACCTCCTGAACTCAGGAGATCACCTTAGTCTCCTGAGTAACTGAGACTACAGGCGCTCACCTCCACACCTGGCTAAATTTTTGAAGAGACAAGTTCTCCCTATGTTGCTCAGACTGGTCTTGAATTCCTGGCTTCAAGTGATTCTCCTGCCTCAGCCTCCCAAAGTGCTGGGACCATAGACTTGAGCTACTGTGCCCAGCCTGTTCTATTGTTTTATGGCAAGAGAACAAACTAGTACATTGCTGAAGTCCTTGCCACTGACTTGATAACCAAGTATTTCGATGATCATTCAAACATGTTTTCTTCCAAGTACAAATGAGGTAGAATTTCGCTCAGCATGTGTATACATAGCACACATATATATGTGTGAACACACACACACACACACACACACACACACACACACACACACACACACCCCCTCCTTCCTTTTGGTCTGGGGAGGAAGAATATCATCCAAGAGGCAGACACATCTGTGTCGATATTTCAGTCGTTCAAGAAAGCTGCCAGTTTAACTTCCTTTTAATATTTCCCTCCGGTTTTCAGGAAAGTGCTGGAGGAGCTACATTGTCATGAAGGGCAGGGGGCTTAGGGGATGGTAATTTTCCAGCCACTCCGAATAAAAGTAGACATTGTTTCAGGCTAATAACAAGATGCAATCTAGACTTTTAGCTGTAGAGGGTGCCCTTGCCTTAATAATAGCATTGCCACTGTCCAGAAGCTGGCGGAGGGGGGAGAGTATACTTTATTACTAAGTATTTTACAGGGAAAGAGATAACATCCTTTTCAGAACAGACAACTCATTCATATTGTTTCACATTGCCCTTTAAAACATGTCTTGAGAATAAACTTGTCTAAGATGTCACCTGCAGGAAACCACCCTCTTCCAAGGCTCACCTGCACAGGACACACGAGCCGCGTGGCCGGTCTTCCTTCCACGGGGACTTCCTTCCTCCCTGCCCAGATGCTCACACAACCTGCTGCATTCCAAGGGCACCTCGCTGGTCACTTCCTGAGCTGAAGGGCAGAAGAGAATCCCATGGGACTGAAGCCGCAGCTGTGCTAAGAACGTGAGGAAATACCTCTCTGTTTTTGATGTCACTGGGGACAGTGTGTCTCACCGGGAGCAATAATATTCATTCAGACATCACATGAAACGTCACACCATCACTTGCTGCTCACAAACTATCAAAGTCGGAGAGGCCAGCTAGAGAGCAGAGGGGTTAAGAGCACGGCCCCAAGGGTCGAACCGCCAGGACCCCAGTCCCTTCTCTGCTGCCAGCCGGCCAAGTTAGGGGGCCTGGAGCCTGCACTCCAGCCTGGGAGAGGGAGTGAGGCCTTCTCAGCCTCGGTTCTCTCATCTCTACGACGGGGTGGAATAATAGCATCTAACTCTCAGGGCAGTAATAAGACAAAGTGAACAGTCACAAGGGAAGCACATTCCCCTGGACCTGGTGCAGGGCCCGTGCTCCAGGAAGGCTGCTGTCATTGACCACCACCACATGATCCAGCCCTCAGAGTCTTCTAGAAATCCACACAGTACTCTGTAGATGGTGACTAAATCGGTTGACTCTGTGGGTTGCAAAGGGAGAAAAGAAAATACTCGAGGAAGACATGGAGCCCCCAAGAGCCGTTCCCGGAAATACCATGCGTGTGGAGACGTGTCACAGACACATAGACGTTAGGAGCTTGTGGAGGGCTCCATGGAGGAGGCGCCTCTATAATCACCCCGGAAATGGACACATCCCCACAGTGGTGAGGCACAGGGAAAGGCCAGGCCTGCTCTTGTTGCAAGGCAGCCCGAATGGTGATGCAACCCTGCAACTTACTCACGGACTGGAAGAGTAAATGGTGAGCTAGTAAAGGAACAGATACATCTGTGCCAGAAAGGAAACACACAAGCTGCTTTAACAGTTCGAAGGAGGCTCATGGCTGCCATCTAGCCCTTGGGGAGGCCGGGGCAAGAGGATGGCCTGAGCTGCTCAAGACCAGCTGGGGCAACTTAGCAAGACTTTGTCTCTACAATAAATTTAAGAAACCAGCCGGGGGTGGTGGCGCGTGCCTGTGGGCTCAGACTGAGGCAAAAGGATCGTCTAAGCCTGGCAGGTCCAGGCTGTGGTGAGTGTGCCCCGCCCTCCAGCCTGGGAAACAGAGCGGGACTCCGACTCAAAAAATAAAAAATAAAGAGAGAGGCGAGTGTGAAATGTCCAGAACAGGCAAATCCGCGGAGACAGGAAGCAGGCTGGGGGAGATGGGGCTGAGAGGAACGAGGGGCGGGAGTGATTGGGTGATGGACGTGTTCTGAAGTTAGATAGTGGTGATGGTTGTAAGACCCCCAAACCATTGAATGGTACTCTTTGTTTCTGTTTTGTTTTGTTTTTGAGTTGGCATCTCACTGTCACCCAGGTTGGAGGGCAGTGGCACACTCACGGCCACCCCAGTGTCGACCTGCTGGGCTCCGGCGATCCTTCAGCCTCAGCCTTCCAAGTTGTTGGAACTACAGGCGAGCGCTACCACGCCTGGCTAATTTTTGATTTATTGTAGAGACGAGGTCTCGCCAAGTTGCTCAGGCTGGTCTTGAACTTGTGGGCTCAGGCAATCCCCAAGTGCTGGGATTACAGGCTGAGCCACCGAGCCCGGCCTCGAACTGCACACTGTTAAATGGTGTATTTTATGTTATGTGAAGTTTTGTTCTATACGTTATAACATAATTTTTTTTTAATTTTAGAAAAAAACTGACTGGGGGCCAGGCGTGGTGGCTCACACCTGTAGTCCTAGCATTTTGGAAGGCCAAGGTAGACAGATTGCTTGAGCCCAAAGGTTCGAGACTGACCAACATGGGCAACATAAGAAAACCTTGTCTCTAAAGAAAAAAAAAGCTGGCTGTATAGGGGCCTATTTTGGACAAGGTTGATTAAAAAAAGCCCCTTCTGAGGAGCTTCTAATGAAGACAGGACTAAGAAATGGGAAGGAGTCAGCCCTGGGAAGACACAGGGACAGAAGAGTGACTACAGACCGCTCAGAACGAGGAACAGCTTCTACCCGGACAGTGGGAAGGCAGAAGGGGTTGGAGGGAGGAAGGGAGGGTAGGAAAAAACTGCGTCTTACAAGGCCTTGGCTGACTCAATCCAGTGGGAAGTTGATTCTAAATAAATTGAAACCCACTGAAGGTTTTTATGCAAAGGGCTGCCAGATTCCACCTGCCCTTTTTGGAGCGTCCCTCACAGCTTCCAGAACACAAAACATGATTAACGGTAACAGGACCACTGCAAGGTAAAAGATGTTAAAGAGATTCATTCGCAGTGGTTGAGGGCTTCTGAACTTTTAACAAAGCTGGTCCTGGGTTGACCCCCAGGACTGCCTCTAAACAGCTGAGGCATGTGTGTCAGTTAGGGCTCTTCAAAGAAATAGGACCAAGTACCTATATATGTAAATTATAAATTTATATGTCTACATTATGTATTGCATACAAATTTTATATATAATTATATATATATATAATACATGGAGATGGAGAGAGAGAGGGACAAAGACAGATGGGTTTTTGAGTCAGGGCCTCACTCTGTCACCCAGACTGGAGTGCAGTGGCATGATCATGGCTCACTGTAGCCTCAAACTCCTCGGCTCAGGCAATCCCTCCTCAGCCTTCTGAGTAGCTGGGACTACAAATGCATGCCAATTTTTGTATTTTTTGTAGAGATGAGGTCTTGCTATGTTGTCTCGTGTTGAATTCCTGGATGCAAGTGATCCTCCCCCCTCAGCCTCCCAAAGTGCTGGGATTGCAGCCATGAGCCACCATGCCTCACCTAGAGAGAGATATTTTTAAGGAATTGGCTTAGGCAATTAAGGAGGCTGGTAAATTCAACATCCGCAGAATGGGCCTGTTGGCTGAAGACTCAGGGAAGAGCCAATGCTACAGTTCAAGTCCAAAGGTCATCTGCTGTGCTAAGTGCCAGGCTCTTTCCGTCTTGCTCAGGGAAGGTCAGTCATTTGGCTGATTGGGTGAAGCCCACCCACATTATGGAGGGCAATCTACTTTACTTAAAATCCACCCGTCTAAATGTTCATCTCATCCAAAACCACTCCCACAGAAACATCCAGAATAATTTTTTTTTTTTGGAGACGAGATCTCACCATATTGCCTAGGCTAGTCTCCAGGGATCCTTTTGCCTCAGCCTCCCGAGAAGCTAGGATTATAGGCACGTGCTACCACACCTGGCTCAGAACAACGTCTGAGTACAGATCTGGGCTCTGTGGCCCAGCCAAATTGACACATAAGTTAATCACCAAGGGAGGATACTCCGTGCTCGCGTCCAACTCACCCAGGATCTTGACGGGAAGGCAGGGAGGGCAGGATTGTTAGGAGAGCATTCTACATTCCACAGGTGAGGGCAGTCTGGCTCCCATCTGCGGTCAGCTACTGCCAACCCACTCTGAGGGCTGTCCTGGTGGGGAAGGGCATGTCTCAGCTATCCCGAGTTTGCCCAGAGAACAAGCCACCAGTACTTGCCAGAGACCTGTCTGTCAGAGACCTGTCTTTGGGTTGGTGGGTCCGGAGAAGAGGGTTCCTGGGCTTTCTAGCTGGATGGGCCTCATGGGCTTGGGGATCATCTACCCAGAGAGGGCCGGTGTGGTGCTGGTTTGAGCCATCTTGAGACTGCCTCCATTCATGCAACAAACATCTGTCAAATGTGAAGTGCCAGACTCTTTCCAAGGACTGAGGATACTGCAGGGCCCAGATGGACACGAATCTCTGTTCTCAAGAAATCAGCATCTGGGGAGTGGGAAGAAACAGGCACGGAAAGAGAATAAGTAAGTCAAATACATACTGAAGACAGATGGTGATAAACGCCAGGGAGAAAAAGCCGAGAGGGGAAATGAGGGCTGCTGTGGCCAGTAGTGCGGGGGTGCCTCATACAGTAGGGTGGTCAGGCAAGGCCTTCCTGTGTCAGAGGTGACTTCTGAGTTAAGAGTGAGTCGCACAGAGAAGAGGGGGAGGAGAACTCCAGGCAGAGAGAAGGGCAGGTTCAAAGACCCTGAGGGGGAAGCGTGCCTGGAGTGTTGGTGGACCCAGAGGCCAGAGCGCCTTGGATGAAGCAGGCAGGAGGAGGGAAGTGGGAAGTGCAGGTAGAGAGGGCGATGTGGGATGTGAGGAGGCTGGAGGGCGTCCCCTGAGGGCCACTGTGAAGGCCTGGCTTCTAATCGGAGGGAGCTGGAAGCCGCCACAGAGTTTGGTGCAGAGGAGTGACATGGTCTGGCTGTTCGGCAGGGAACACGTGGTGTGGGGGGTTGGGGAAGAGCCAGAAAGAAGCAAGGAGGTTCTTGCCGTGGGCCAGCGTGCTGGGGAGGAGTGGCGGGTCCTCCCAGGTCTGCTTTGAGGGCTGAGCTGGCAGGA
>NW_007253956.1:210394-298706 GCF_000164805.1 Carlito syrichta
AGGGAGGGTTGAATGGTCACATTCCTCTCCTGCCCAATTTCAGATCCAGGCCAGTAGGAGATGTTCTTTAGACTTTGGGGAGTCCTGTCCTCTGAGTGTCTAGGACGGTTGTGGGGGCTGTTTCAGGATGTGAAGGCAGTTTGATCTTCGGGAGAGAACCCTCTTCCAGGGGCCTGGGTGGCCTCCGTGGCGGCGCCCAGGGTGCATTTCCCCGCCTGCTGGTCTTCCCTGTCCTCGTGCCCTGCAGACATCAGTGATCTGGCAGCCACGAAGAGGAAGTGACCTCATAAGCGCACCTTTCCCGCCACACAGGATGGGCTGGAGTGCGACATTTGGCCGGCCGCTCTGGTTTACACCAAATCCAACAACTTGTGGCCTGCAGATACTCAGTATAAATAACTGGAAAAGCCTGACCTTGACAAGCTCATTTCTCATTCCTTTCTTGTTACAGGTAATAGAGCTGAAAATGTGGTTTTAATTATAGCACTAATGAAAACTGAAAATCCAGACAGACACTTGACGAACTCTGCTGCGCTTTATATTACATTTGTGCGAACTACAAAGTGCCCAGCTGGGTGTAACATTATCCCCCTTTCCTCGAGCATCCGCCTGTCTGAAGCGGTATAATTGATGTGTACTTTGGCAGGAGGTCAGCGTAAAGCGTTTTTTTTTCTTTAAACATCTTTAACAGTATTTGGGGGGAAAGGAATACGTTTATTACCTGGTCTGGGAGAACATTTTTCTGGGCTGCCGACTCTCCCTGCTCTCATTCCAAATTTCTTCTAGAGCATTCCATACCTTCAGGAGACAGTCCAGGGCCAGAAGTGAGCCGAGAGGCCGGCTTTAACTTGGGGCCTTGTCACTTTGTCGTTGGCCAGTGACCCTTCCTGGGCAAAGCGATACCATACCGCGCAGGCTTCAGCTCTCTGTTCCTACCTGCCAGAAGGATGTGTCTGGAGTCTCTGGAAAGCAGAGAAAGCTGTGAGGCTGGCAGCTGTGATTGGGAGGCTGCATTCGTGCCAGCCTCACCTGCCGGCTCAAGTCTTCTGCACGGTCTCTCTCCCCCAGGCCACGGAGCCCCTTAGACGGCGATTTGCCAGACCAAATACAGGTTGCCCAGTTAAGTTTGAATTTTCGAAAAACAGCAACTACTTTAAAATGTTAACTTATTTGTTGTCTATCTGAAATTCATACATAACTGGGCATCCTGTAGTTTACAGTTTCTGTGATTGAAGAGGGTCTCCAAAGGGACTTGCAGAGGACTCTCGCCTATGACTTAATGAGACAACGTCAGTTTGGTTGTGGGGCTAGCTCACCAGAGTCCTGCCTCCACAGCCCACCCAACTTCAAAATCACTCTCTCTTCTTGCCTCTTAGGCTACATAGAACGCCCTGAACTCAACTCCATGGTTCTAGTTGATTGGAATTCATGGCATGGCCAACTTCAAGAATAACGAAAGTTTCTGCAGAGACCCTCTGATGATAATGGGTATCTTTATGGTCCTGGCAGGTGGCCAGTTACATAATCTCTTACCTTTTTAATGTATAATCTTTTGTTTTTATTTCAATTTTTGAATAGGTAATCTATTCGTGTTATGTATAGAGATTTAGACAAAATGTAAAAAGGATACAGCAAGAAGTATCTCCTTCTCTCTCTCTCTTTCTTTTTTTTCTCACACTGTTGCCCAGGCTGGAGTGCAGTGGTATGATCATGGCTCACCATAGCTTTGACCTCCTGGGCTCACAAATAGCTGGGACAACAGATGCATACCACCATGCCTGGCTAACTCCAGCTACTCGGAAGGCTGAGGCAGAGTAGAGATGAGATCTTTCTGTGTTGCCTGGGCTGGTCTCGAACTTCTAGGCCCAAGTGACCCTCTGGCCTCAGTCCCCAAAGTGCTTGGCTTATAGATGTAAGTCATCACGCCTGGCCTCTCTTCCCCTTCTCTTATCCTGCCATCCAATTCCCTTCCCTGTAGACAACACTCTTCATTTCTTGTTTTTCCTTCCAGAGATATTTATTCATATATACACACACCAGTATGTCTTCTCCTCCCTGTTTTTTACACAGTTGCTAGTCTCATATTCGCTATACTTATTGCACTAAAAGCATCTGCCTTTTTTCATCTACTGTATGAGATCTTGTCACATCATAGCATAAACAACTTCTTTATGCCCCCTTTTTTTTTGAGTTGAAGTCTCACTCCATTGCCCAGGCTGGAGTGCAGTGGCATGCAGGCTCCTGGCCACCCCACTGTCGACCTGCTGGGCTCCGGCGATCCTTCCGCCTCAGCCTTCCAAGTAGCTGGAACTATGGGCATGTGCTACCATGCCCAGCTAATTGTTTTCGTTTGTTGTAGAGACGAGGTCTTGCCAAGTTGCCCGGGCTGGTCTCAAACCTGCGGGCTCAGGCAATCCACTCGCCTCGGCATCCTAAAGTGCTGGAATGACAGACTGAGCCACCGAGCCCGGCTCCTTATGCCTTTTTTTTTAGGGTTGCATTTGTGTGAATGTGTCATGATTCACCGAACCAACTTCCTGTTGGTGGACATCTAGGTGGGTTCCAGTTGTTGCTGTTACACACAGCAGTGTAGTACATGCATCGTTTTGCATGTACTGGATTTTTTTTGGGTTGAATTCCTAGATCTGGAGTAGTCGAGCTAGAGAATTCATGTATGCATTTGTCATTTGCCAGATTGTTCGGTGAGCTTTTCATTGTTGCCATGCCAAATGCAGGAGTTTAACACAGCACAAAATTATCATCTTATACTTCTGGGCCTGAAGGCCTAAAATTGAGGTGTAGGGCTATGCCCCTCCTGGAGGCTCCGGGACAGTCTGTTCCCTGGCTTTTCCCGGCTTCTGGAAGCTGCCTGCTGTTTTTGGCTTGTGCCCCTTTCTCCATCCTCAAGGCTAGTAGGATGGTGTCTTCAGATCTCTCTTTCTCTGACCTCTGCTTCTGTAATCGCATCTTTTCTGACTCTGACACTCTTTTTTTTTTTTTTTTTTTTTTTTGAGTCAGAGTCTCACTCTGTCGCCCAGACTGGAGTGCAGCGGCCGCTTCCGGCCACCACAGCCTCGACCTGCTGGGCTCCGGCCATCCTTCTGCCTCAGCCTTCTGAGTAGCTGGAATTCCAGGCGCGCCCCACGCCCAGCTAATTTTTTGATTAGCCGCGGCTCAGACAATCCACTCACCTCAGCCTCCCAAAGGTGCGGGATTACAGGCTGAGCCACCGAGCCTGGCTGACTCTGACACTCTTACTTCACTTTTATAACCACCATTATGACTACATTGGACTTCCCTGTACAAACTAGGATGGTCTCTCCCTTTCTAGTTCTGTAGCTTTAATAACACCTGCAAAGTTCCTTGTGCCATGGAAGGTGATATACTCACAGGTTCAGGGATTATCATGTGGACATCTTTGCGGGACCATTATTCAGACTTTCTAACAATTTAAACTCCCAACACAGCCTCACTCACAGAATGTGCACTCACAATTTTTGAGTCTTTACTAATCTGCTAGGTTAAATAAATGGTGTCTACATGTGAATTGTCCATTGCATTTCTCCTATTAAGAGGGTTGAGGGTGACCTGTCATCTATCTAAGAGTGATCTCTTTTTTCTTATCTTTTTGAACTACCTATTTATATCATTGCTTGTTTTTCTATCAGGTTCTCAGTTGGAAAATGATAATATATTAGTGGAATAGATGGTGTTTCTGAGATATGAGTTGCACAATTTTTTTTTTCAGTTTGTCATTTGTTTCTACTTTGCTTTTTCACTATGCAAAAGGTTTTATTTTTATTTTTATTTTTTATATAGAGACAAGATCTCACAATGCTACTCAGGCTGGTCTCGAACTCCTGAGCTCAAGTGATCCTCCTACCTCAGCCTCCCAAAGTGCTGGGATTACAGGCATGAGCCACTATGCCTGGTCAAAAAGTTTTACTTTTATGTAGTTGAATTTATCATGCTTATTTATTGCTTCTAGATTTTGTGTATGGTTACGAAGATCTCCACTTTAAGGTAATAAAAGAAACAATTTCTTTTAAAATTTATTTTTGTTCAACTTCAGAATTGATATTAGAGCTTTCAGATTTAAATAAATAAAAAACTTTGTTGAAGAGGTAGAAAATCCAGATCAACAAAAAGAAAGAAAACCACCTAAACATATGCAGTGTTCTGCTGCATATTCCATACAAGAGTGTCCTTGGAGGTACAATCTGTTGGAAAGTGGACACTGGGCAGTGGCTTCCCAAAGCCAGTTCATGGAGGTTTTCTGGAGCCTACTGTGAGCATCTCTTCCTAACACCATGTTTAGCAGCAGCATTAATTTGAGAGTTTGAAATAGATCCTGTGAAGAGCATTTACACTATAGAAATTGGCAAATGTTACAGATCAGAGCCTCTTGCCTTGGAGAACCTGTTGCTAAACATTAACTGGTATCACACTAGGGCTAGAGAACTGGTCCAAAGCCTGCTGATTAAAAAAAAAAATCCAATAGCTGGTCTTGCTTAGTTTTAAAAATTCAGAATAACTGAGTAAGGGTGGGTAGGGTTAATGGGGATTATCTGTATATGGGGCAGCGTTAGATCGGGGTGCTTCTGTGTACAGTGTGCAAACACACGCACATTTGCACATTGTACAGTAAATCTGGTGACCTGCTTTTTGGCGTCCTTAATGGTATGTGGTATCCATCTTTCTACCTCAATAAATATCCAGATCATTATTTTAATGGTTGTGTAGTATGCCACAGAATGATTTATTGCATTTGGCCAGTCCCCTGTTATAATGCATTTACCAAACTTCTGTAAGTCGTGGTTCCCCCTCCAGTTGATAAATTAAGTTGTTCAACTCTTGCTCAAAGACGTTGGGATTATCAGTGAGAAAATTTTCAAGAAGTGTGTTGACACCCTCAGATGTATGAGATCTTCACACTATTTGCATCGCTATTTTAACTATCCCCCAACCAGGCAGGCTTTTTGGAAGATAGTTTGGTTTCTTTTGGTATCACTAGCTCAGACCCCTTAGAAACATAAATTCTAGAGATATTTATGTAGCAACAGCAGCTCAGGAAGAAATCATGCCAGTACTAAAGATCTGAATTCCAAGTGACAGAAACCCTGCCACGAGACAGGCAGAGATGGTGACAGTTCAGCCACAGATAAAAATAATGAGATAAGTCCCATCAACTCGCAGTGAAGTTTCAGATAGGCCAGCAGGGATGGGGGATTCAGAGTGGGGAACAGCCAGAGAAGATATCTGGGAACTGAGAATGACATTTAAAGTGATCATGGCATTTCCTGGTTAGCATAGACTTTAAAAAATGCAACACAATAGTTATTTCTCAAATATTCAGAATATCCTTAACACCGTATTTTTGGAGAATTTAAGAGAGAAATAAGAAAGGAGTGAGTGGACTGATTTTCATCGAGGAAGTATTGAAATTTTCATAAGTTCATAATCACCTTAGAACAACCACTTTGCAAGGCATCTGTTTGATTTTTGTTATGTCCCAAACCGTTTGCTACTGAGTATGCTTTTGATGACTAATATAGGCTTACCACAGTCAAATTAGTTCACAGTCATCCTGTGATATTATTTGAATGTCATTGCTTTGAGTGGGATTCTTGTCTGCTTAAGGAGATGCTCTGAGCTTTTTCAACAAAGAATATTGCTGGTGTATAAAATTTTACCTAGTGCCTACACCAAAGATTTGAAAAGAATCTCTTGGTGTTTCCTTGAACCTTAGAGCAAACAGACAGCACCTAGTTGAAATACTGAATAAACTCGGTAGGTTTTGATGCTTAAAACATATTGTTGCCACTGGAAGGCAGTGTTGCCTAGTCACTGTGTGCATAGGAGACTGCAGATCTGAAGATTTGGCTTGAATTTGCAAGGAATCCAAGCGAGCTCAAGGAAGTTCTTTTATCTCTGCCTCTTTTCTGAATCTGGCAAAGACTGAGGGCTGCCCGTGGACATACCATCCCTTTTGGGTGTTTCCATTAAGTAAGGGTGTTGGCATCAATTATATGAAATCAGCCTGAGTGGATTAAGGTTGTAAGCCTTGATTCTGTCTGGTCTCCACTTTTCTCCATTGTAAATGGGACTGTCTATCCTCAAAATCTAGTAGCATAATGTAAAACAAAACAAAACAAAAGACAAACAAACAAGCAAACAAAACCCCTCCCAAACAAATAAACAAACAGAAAAACAAAATAGTGGGATCTCCATGTAGTCAGATGAAAACTGACAAACTGATCAATGAATTATAAAGGTATCCTTTCAAAAATCTCACTTTATTTATTTATTCGTTTATTTTTTAGAAAGCAGGATTTATTGAGAGGATAGAAAAGCTCCCCCAGCGGGAGGGGACCCATGGGGGTTGCTCAGAAAACTCACTTTATTAACTTTAGATCAAGTTATTTCATGATGATCCTAGATATTTTTTTCCTATCACCTACAGCACTTGGTAGAATTCTAGGTACATTGTGTGTTCTCAAAGAATATTAGTCCAACAATTAACTACTCTTCCTGCATTTTTTTTTTCCTCCTTACCAACACATATTTAGGTGGTGTTTTGATTTAGAAACACACTTTGGAATTTTAATTAGGAAGTATCCTCTGGTTTTTTTTTTTTTTTTTTAAATACTAGACATCTTTTTATACTGTTAACAATAACCCCTTGTCTTGGTACAGTGCTTTACAAACATAAAGACTGTACATGTTTTTTCCTTGGATTCTCATAACAGTGTGATGAATTTGGTAAATGAAGACTTATGGTTTCTGTTGATGCTTGGGTAATAAGTTCAGTTTGAGTGGCACTCCCAAAGCCACTTAATCGACTTCTGCTTCTAAGGTGTTTTTTTCCCCCTTCCGCCCATATGCTACCTACGAACAAAGGCCCCTCCGTGTTGTCGGCTGTGGGGAAAAGGCTGGAATTGTGAGCTTTTATTCATGGCCTTTTTTGGTCCCATCTTTCCTCCAGTTCACAGACATGCATACCTCTTCTCGGTGTTGTCAATAAATCGTCAGCACAGCATCATTTTTCAGGGACTTACGGTGAATAAGGGGCTTTCTACATGAAAAGCCTTTCCTCTTCTTAGGGGGCTTTATTCTAAAGAGTGTTTCTGTAGAAATGTCGTTTACTTGAAAGACTGTGGATCACTTTTCAAACATGGAATTGTCTTATCTGAAATACATTCCTACCTGTGCTGAAAGACATGGATATAATCGATGCCTTGATCATACAGACCGTCTTTATCAAAAGTGCCTTAGATCCTGAGGAGCCTAAGGGTACGAGAGAGGCCTTTACTGGTGTCAGAACGTGGTCAGGAGCTCAACTCCTTCGCAGAGCAGGCGCGAGGGAAGGCTTCAGCAAACAACCTCGGAATCCCTCGAATCCCGTCTGTGTTTTCAGCATCAGATAATTAACGTGTTTCTAGATACAGGTCACTATAGTTCAGTTAGTGCTTTTGCGTCTTGTAACATCTTAGTTTTAGCGTCATCTTGAAGACTGGCCAGCTGGCGTGTACCGGATCGTAAATTAGTTACTCAGGATTCTTCTGTCTGTTCTCCCAGTTGTCCCCTTGGTTCGTGTCACCTTCCTCCTCATTGCCCTCCAGCAAAATTCACAGACGGGAATGGTCCTTCAGAAGCTGCCTAGAAAAAGCAAAGCCAGCCTTACTAGCACGGTTTAGACATAGTCTACAAGTCCCATAAGACAGGGTGCTTTTATCCTTGAATGATCCAGCTCAGTGCCAGGTGTGTTTTTGAGAGGACTAGACGGGTCGCTGTTGAGGCTCTTATTTTTTTGAATCAGGGTCTCTGTCACCCAGGCTAGAGTGCAGTGGCACAATCACGGCTTGCTGCAGCCTCGATCTCCTGGGCTCCGGTGATCCTTCCACTTCAGCCTCCTGAGTAGCTGGGACTACAGGTGCATGCCACCACACCTGGCAAATTTTTTTATTTTTATTTTTGTAGAGACTAGGTTACACGTGTTGCCTAGGCTGGTCTCGAACTCCTGGGCTCAAGCAATCCTCTTGCTTCAGCCTTCCAAAGTGCAGGGATTACAGGCATGAGCCACGGTGCCAGCCGAGGCTCTTCTTTCTATGTTCATGTGAGTAAGGTCTCTCACACTGTGCCTATATCATTTAATAACTTATCACCCAGGCTGAGGGCAGTGGTTCACACCTATAATCCTAGCACTTTGGAAGGCCGAGGTGAGAGGAATGCCTGAGTCCACGGGCTCGAGACCAACCTGGGCAACTTGGCGAGACCGCATCTCTACAATAAATCAAGAAAAATTAGCCAGGCATGGTGGCACATGCCCGTAGTTCCAGCTACTTGGAAGGCTGAGGCAGAAAGGATCGCTCGAGCCCGGCAGGTCAAGGCTGTGGTGGCCATGAGTGTACCACTGCTCTCCAGCCTGGGCGACAGAGTGAGACTCCAATTCAAAAATAAAAATCATACACATATAGCTTTTAAGTTAAAAGTTAAAGGTTCTACTCTTTCTTTTAGTTGCATTCTCACTCTGTTGCCTAGGCTGGGATGCAGTGTGGCATGATCAAGACCGTCATGGCTCACAGCAATCTCTACCTCCTGGGCACCTTCCATCTCAGCCTCCCATGTAGCTGGGACTTCAGGCACACACCACTATGGTTTGACTAATTTTTAAAATTTTTTTGTAGAGACGAGGTTTTAAATTTCTTTTGTAGAGACAGGGTTTTGCTATGTTGCACAGGCTGGTCTCCAACTCCTGGGCTCAAGCAATCTGCTCGCCTTGGCCTGTAAAGTGACAGATTACAGGCGTGCGCCACCACGCCTGGGTAAAGTATTTTTAAATTAAAGTTTTCACTGAGATAGGTTTATAAGAAATAATACACAGAGATCCAATGTACTCTATGCCCAGTTTCTCTCAAAGGTAACATTTTGAAAAAATGATAGTATAATGTCATGACTAGGGAACTGATATTGATGTAATCCAATGATCGGGTTCAGATTTCCCCAGTTTTGCTTGTACTCGTGTGTGTGTCTGTGTGTGTGTGTCACCACTACTCTCCATACCCTGAGGAGTTCCATCCCCACAAGGATGTCTTCCGTTGCCTTTTCGTGGTCACACCCACCTCCCTCCTGCCCCCACCCCTTCCCTAGCCCCTGGCCGTCATGAACCTATCTTCTATTTTTAAAACTTTGTCACTTAAAAAACATTGGAAGACAGTGTGGTGATTTCTGAAAGAACTAGAAATTGACCTTCCATATGACCTAGGAATTCCCCTATTGGGAATATACCCGGAGGAACTCAGATATTTTTACAAAACATACCTGCACACGTATGTTTGTTGCAGCTCTATTCGCAATAGCAAAACCATGGAACCAACCCTGTTGCCCATTGAAGCTGGATTGGATTTAAAAAATGTGGTACATATACACAATGGAATATTATGCAGTCATAAAGAAGGACAAATATATGGACTTTGCAGCAACTTGAGTGAATTTGGAATCGATCATACTCAGTGATTTATCGCAGAAACCAAGAACTGAGTTCCATATGTTCTCACTCATAAGGTGACCTTGAACAATTATAATGCTATAAGAAAGCAATTGGCAGTAGTGGGAAAATGTCAGGGGAAGGGGGGTGGGACTGGCAGTTGAAGGAAACTGCTAGGGGAGGGAGGGGCATACCTTATCAACAAGGGTACCTGCATGATCAGTGTTTATATACCTAACCCTGAATTGTACCTCACATCTTTATAATAAATAAATAAATTTAAAAAATAACAACAAAAACTTTGTCACTTAAAAAACATTGTATCAGTGGAGTCATACAGTATGTAACCTTTTGGGACTAGCTTGTTTTCCACTCAGCAGTCTTCCCTGGATATTCATCAAAGCTGTGTGGACATCAATAGTCTGTTCCATTTTATTGCTGAATCATATTCCATGGCATCAATGTATCATAGTTTGTTTAATCACCAGTTGAAGGACATTTATGTTGCTTCCAGTTTTTGGCTATTATGAATAAGGATGCTACAAGCATTTGTGTACAGGTTCAGTGTGAACATAAAGCTTTCATATTTATAGAATAAATCTTCAATATGTATAACTTTTTAAAGAGTGGCAGAAGGAATAGAATTGGTATGCTGCCTTTCAGAAGGTATATTTTTCTAAAAGATGGTTCATTTTAGCTTGTGTAGAGACTCCATACTTGTAAACACTGTGTAGATTATTTGCATCTTGTCCTAGGTAACAGCAAGTCTTTTTGCATGAAAATAATTTGAATTTCAGTCAATTCATTATGTAACTATTTTATGGGGGAGGTGAGTTACTAGTAATTAAAAACAAAACAAAACAAAACAAAACAAAGGAAAAGGATGCACTAACACAGAGTAATCACCTCCTGCTTTGCTTTCCTGCATCTAAACTCTCCCAGTTACATAAGGGGGGGGGGGACCCTCAAAACCCGGAATTTATTTATACAAATAGAGTATTTATTCTTATACGTTTAAATTTCAGTCACCTTCCAAGTCCTCTCCATTTGATGCAATACACCTATCGAGATGCTTTTTCCACTGCTCAAAACAGTTTTTGAGCTCATCAGTTTTGATGCCTTTTAGTGCTTCTGCCATTTTTTGGCTGACGAAACATCTTTTGAGGACTTTTTTCATCCAGGGACACAAAAAAATGTCTATCGGGACGAGACTGGGTGAATAGGGAGGGTGGGGCATGGGGATCATGCCGTTTTTGGACAAAAACTGCTGAACACTCATGCAGTGTGGGCAGGCTGTTTGTGTAAATGGGCAAACACATTGGAAGCCTCTCCAAAAGACATTCACTGAAGTCTATGCAGCCTCTCACAGCAACGCTCACTGGTATGCTGATGCCAGTGGGTTCCTAGGACACTTAGCTTGCGAGGGAAGCCTGTACTACAAAGGGCCTGCCCTCCAAAAGATAATTCTGGATTTTTTTGATTTCCCCCTCGTATGAAGTCCCTCTATTGTGGTCACACTGCACTATGGTCCTTTGTTTTCACACCAGACACCCCACCCTGGTGATCTCTCAGTTCCTTGAGAGTGGGGCTCCTGTCTAAATCATCTCAGCAATCCAGAATAGGTACTTAATACATTTTTCTTAAAGAATGCATTTGGTTTTTGCATAGGATGTTTTTATAATCTGTTTGTTCTTCATTAAACCCATTTGATTACAGATAACAAAAACAGACCTTAATATCTTCCAGTTATGTCATTATGATCTTATATAAGAGAGGGAATTCCTGATTGAGACCATGGCTTTGTAGACAATTAGAGAGTGGTTTGCTAATGGTTAGAATGAAGGGAATGCATTAAAAACAAAAGTGATTTAATCTAGTGCTTCATCTGAGAGAAACTAGATTAAGAATTCAACTCTTCCCTGTGTAATGTCAAAAAAATGACAGAATCCAACATTAAGCTCAAACCTGCATTTTGCACTGTGATCTGTGTAGATGTGACATTTAAAAAATACTCTACATTTTGACAGTTGGAAGATATTTAATGTCATTTTAATTTAGGTTTATATGAGGTAGGATTTTAGCAACACTCCTTGGTTGTGTGGTTATCACAGCAGAAAGAGTATCAGAAGTCTAGAATAATTGTATTTTTACCATCAGTGATTTGAGTTTGGTATTTTATTTTGAACTTCATGATGGATGTTGCATTCTTCGTATCACTTCCATGGCCTTTGTTGATTACATTGCTTTGCTCCATGCTCAAGATTGTAAGTCCTGGAGCCCAGAGTTGGGCTTTATTTATATAAATAAATTCAACTTTAATATATCTGTATGATAAGGAAAAATATTAGCCTAGACCAATGATATGTGCACAGAATTATACAACCATTTTAAAATTTTAAAATGTGAGCCCTCGTAAATCTTTTACAGGAATTTCTAAAGGTAACAATATTTAATAATGGTCTTATGATCTCTCCTTTCATGACCTCTAGGGATACAGATATGTAAATTCACCAAAAGACATGTTGAAAGATTAGAAAGATTAGGTTTTGTTCTCTTCCAGCTGTTCAGGTATAAGAAAAAATTATTATTAAAAAAAGAAAAGTTAGGTTGTGAATAATACAAACATTTAATGATCAGATCACACTCCTATGTGATCTGATATAAAAGTTGTTCTTTTCTTTTAAACCTGATACATTTTATATTGAGGAGATTCTAGGGATTCTCTTTGTGTACAAACCAGAGAAAAATTAGAAACTCTTCCATTCTTGGTATCTTTTCTATGATATTTTGGAGAGATTACACTGGTGGGCTAATATGTGATATTATTTAAGAAGCAGCAGAAATTTATAGTTTGGTTGAAGCAAGTTCTTGTAATAATGACAGGCGCGGTTCAGCACTAATCCCTGGTGATCTATGCAACATGGCAAACAATACACTTTCCAAGACGTGTTTGAATTATGAATCCAGTGGTGGGCGGGCTCTAACTTCTGTGCAGAATAGCTTTGGTGTGAGTTGATGGAGCATTTTGTACCTGGGATTCAGAACTTTTATGAAGGCCAATACCCTGAAACTCATTCAAGCAATAAATTCACTTGTCTTTGAGTTTACAAGGCAATAAACAGTGAAGGCCTTTGACCTTAACATTTACTGAATACATTTGCAGCAGTTGTGTTTATTGACAACTATTTATAGGGAAGCATTGGTGCTGAATTTCCTAAGGATGGGAGTGGGGGAGGGAGACCAATTTTGCAGGTCTTTTTTAAAAAATAAGAACTCTGAAATAATTTTCAGCTGTTTGACACATTTTCAGATTTGAAGTTAGGATTTGATTCTGTGTTCAAATCAAGCTTTGAGTATTTCTTTGCTTGTGATAGAACCTTAGTCAAATTAGATGATATGTTCACAGAATATTCATAGAGAGAGGACTAACACTGGGAGAAATACTTGCCCATTCAATTCAGTTCTACATTTTGAAAGTAGGACAGAGAAGAATGGTAAAAGAATTTAAAGTCCCCCTCCCCCCCATGGATTCGTTGCATGTCATGGCATAAATCACTTCTCTTTTGTAGGAATATCCAGTTATAAAGAACCATAGTATCGTGTCTTCCAGAGAAGCTGGGAGAATTTATTAATCTTAAGTACATCACACATTTTGAGTTTCACGAATTAAGAACGTGAAGAAGAAGAATCTATTCTTGAAATAAGCACTGTCATGAAAAGGGCAGCCTGCAGCTTCTCTCTGTTCCTGAGAGCTGAAAGGCATGAGCATTGCTCTACGTTGCTGATGGGAACCAAGGTACAGGGGGACCCAGTGTTTCTCTGTGGGAGGACGCTTCCTTGGGAATGCGCAGCAAGCCCCTGGAGCCTGGGGCAGGGAGCCACGCAGATGGGCAAGGCCACTTGGACTTGGGCAGAGCCCTCCGGGTTAAGTTTTCCCTGGAGACCCAAACCGCAGTTACTTCCCACCACGAGGGAACTCCTTCTGGTGATGCTGCCTGAGCGTGTTTGAAACAGGGAGACATTCCTGGCTGATTTTGGTGCGACTGAGGCCTTGGAGAACAAGATGTGCTGATTGTTATCTTAACATCTGGCTGTGGCGAGAGTCCTTGGGGGAGTAGTTAACAGAATCCGTCTCTCTTAGACTCCAAGGTAACACAGGCACCGCACTCTTAGATGAATTCTGCAAATACCATGCTTGGCAGCCTTGCAGTTGGCTAAAAAATCTTCAGCTCACCACACGCTTCACAAGCTGTCTTCGCACAGAGGAGCAAACTGGACACGAAGGATGTGCTGTTTGGGTCGTGTCGTCACTTTTCATTAGCATGTGTCTGTGGCGTTGCCCCACTGACGCTTGGGCTGTTCTTGTGCTCATTGTTTGTATCTGGGTTTGCTTATGTGTCTGTTTTAACAGAGTGTGAAAAAAGTTAAAAAAAGGCGGTTTCATTCATGTGTTAAGAGGAGATGGGGTAATATCTGACCTGGTTGGTTTTAGCAAGGCATACCTGGTGTTACAGTGTCAGTTGCTAAGCATTCTTTCAGTTAGCACTACCTAAAGAAAAAAAAAACGTGGCTTAATTGCCCAGGGGATTCGCTCAAATATTCTTTGGTCTAGGGAGCGGAGGTGTGGTTTGAGTGACTAAGGATGATTCATTCATTAAGACCAGAAAAGTATCTGTGCGGGTTATTCACACCTGTCATCCCAACACTTTGGGAGACTGAGGTGGGAAGATCATGTGAGCCCCGGAGTCTGAGACCAGCCTGGGCAACATAGTGAGACCTCATCGCTCAAATGATACAAAAGTTAGCCTGGTGTGGTGGCACACACCTGTAGCCCCCAGTTACTGGGGAGGTTGAGGGGTAGGGTCACCTGAGCTCAGGAGGCTGAGGCTGTGGTGAGCCATGATCATGCCACTGTACTCCAGCCTGAACGACAGAGGGAGACCCTGACTGAAAAATAAAGTAAAAATAAAAATAAAACAAAAAAGACCAGAAAAGTCCAGAACAGGTTCTGCTGTGGAAATCAGTTGGTGAGACACCACAATAGCTGGAAACCACTTGTTATTTTATAGAATTAAGAGTTTTGCACGATCCTTTCCATAATTATCATACACTTGTCCAGTGTTTCTTTATATTCAGTATGACATTTCAATAGGGTCACGTTACGTGGAAATTAATTTTATCTCAGTCTAACCATTTGCTGGCATACCTCTGGCCTGTAATCAAAGACCACACTCCACCAAACTTATAGGATCGTGTCATGATATTGTTGGGCAAAGCAAGTAGGCATTATCATGTGTAATGCCCTTTTCCAGTTCCAGAGCATATCTTGTTTTAAACAGCTTTTTGAAAGGCAGCCAAAGAAAAGGTCAGCTCGGATATGCCCTTGCCCGTCCTGTTTATGCGATACAGCGCTACACTTCTTGGAAGAAGATGATCAAATAAAGCTGGTTTCAGGAGGTGCATCGGAATATGTGCTCATGTGTTTAAATTACAAAAAGCCCAAAGGAAAAGAAGAAAATAGAAATTCGTGACAATAGGAAGACTGGTTACTATGTTATATAGTTAGTTAGAGGTACCAAGGTAGGAGTAAAGTTCTATTGTTGCTAGTGAAAACAGTAAAACTGCCCTCATGGAAGACTAATTGGCGTTACTTTTGAGGGATTGAAACAGGTACAGGAGCATAAAAAATGGCATGAAGAAGATTTGGAGGGCTTGTATTTTCTTTCCTGTTCATTCTTATCAAATATAAAGGCAAACTCAATTTTCTTTGAAAGTTGTTTTCTCTAGGGATATACGATTGTTTTTACGAGTCAGCTGATCTCACATTCACTTTGGGACACTCATTTTGAAAAAACGGAAAGCTTAACTCCCTGAAAAAACCAGGAACTCCCTGAAACAACTAGAGACTTCCCAGAGAGCGGCACACTCGGCCTCCTGTTGGAAACTAACAAACAAAGACACCACAGGCTGCGAAACCTGTTTGTGAAGCAGTGCCAGGAAGTGCTGCCCAGGCCCAGGAATGCTGGGCAGGAGATCAGATCTGCAGTGGGAAGGGGAAAAGAGGCGGCGAGAAAGCAGTGCCAGTCACCACGACAGGTTTCAGAGGTAAAGCGAGGAGGGCCAGGATGTTTAGGATGCCATCACATCGTGCGAAGTCCTGGCGTCTGCCGCAGGCGCTGAGTCGGAGAGGCACTGCTTCAACAACACGGTGTGTGCAAGTATGGAAGTGGCCAGTCGTGCATAGGCGCAACATGAAATGCATTTAGTTGAACATGAAGTGCTCTCACTGGGAAGCAGCCTGCTCCCTCTCAACAGGGCGTCTTACGTCTGCAGTCAGTGACATTGACAGCCTGTGAGTTGCCGACATAGAGATGATGTGTGCCTCGACCTCTGGACATGTCAGGCTCATTTCCATGTGTTAACAGGGAGACCGTGTCTGTGAAGTGGGGAATTTCATAATGGCATTACTTACCTCTCCCTCACATGTGGGCTTCATTCAGTTAAGCTTCGAGACAAGACATTTTCATGTTCTTCTTTTTTGTTTCTTGGAAGTGTAGCCTTTCTGGGAAAGATGGCAACTGTGAACATTTCCTGTGCATGAGTGAGTTTCTCGGATTTCAATTTCTGACCGCGATGCCTACCTTGAAACCCTGCAACCTCTAGCCACAATGATAAGAGGCGAAAATGGGAGGGTCTCAAAATGTGGCCGAGGTAGCTTGTCAGTGAGCCTTGTTCATTATACTGGGTGGCCGAACATTTTTTGAGACTCGTGTCATCCTTCTGATTCTGCCCTGGGAAGGCAGAGATAGGAAAAGCCACATGCTGGAGAGTCAGCTGAAGCTCAAGTGTGTCTCGAGGTGTCCACAGCTTGTTTTTGGCCACTCTCAGGGTGGTGTTACTGACGGGGGAGTGCGGGACTGCTGCTGAGTGGGAATTGTCAGTAAGTGGAAATCAGAAGCGGAATACCTCAGCCTTCCTTCGTGTTCAACGTGCCTCTCAAGACTGCATTTATAGGCTGATTCCAGATGTGCTCGACCCCACGGCTGTGTTGGCAAGAGTGACAGGTAGTGTGCCTTCCTCCGCCCAAAAAAGGTCAAATTGTGTCCCAGATAGGAGGGCAAATGCCCGATGATCTCATGGGAGCGCCCGATGGGTTGTCTGGCTGCGATCTGGCCTGGAAGCTGGAGGAGAGAGGGCTCACTCCGGAAAGCAGGGACAAGATGTCATCCTCAGTGGCTGCGGTAGAGGGCGCGGCCTGAAAGGAAAGGGCTACTTTAGAGGACGTGAAATAGGAGCTTGCGGCTTGGTGTCCCTGGGGTCTTTCCTCTCACTGCGCTGCTCTAGGCTGGCTCTTGGTGTTGTTATTCTGCAGCCTCGGTATTTGGTGAGCTCTGTTTTTAGGAACACTTAATTAGTTTGACCTGCCCCGCAGCTTCTTAGACGGGGAGGGGGAGCGCAGCAAGCACTCCAGGGACAGAGCTTGAGACTAGGACCTCGCACTTGAGAGACACTGACCTCTTTTAAAGGCACAGCGATGTCTCTGAACATTGCTGTCGACTACTGTCCTTTTTATTATTACACTAGAGACACACATATGATTTGGACATACCTTCCTTATGCCCACAAGACCAGGACTTTGCAAAAAATGCAAAACAATGATATTTATCAAATAGGTTGTGGATGGTGTTGTTTTGTAGAAACACACATCTGAGATGGAGGCTTATATTTAATTAGTAACATTAAATGAAAGTATTTAACTTCAGTGGTGCTAGCTCAGGGGATTTTTGTACATGCAAGTAAGTTGTATGAAAAGTTTAATAACTTCAGGCCTTTGTTTACTAGTTTAGAAACGCCAGACCTCATACGGAAGCAAAGTTGTGCTGAAAATCAGTTTTTCAAATGCCAGTGTGAACGAGGGATCAGTTCATTGTGGGAAGGTGTCTTCTGCTTAGGAGGTAAGGTTAGTGTTACAGTGTGTTGAAATCTACACACAATGGGTATCTATCCAGTGATTGTTGGAATTGGGGCTAGAAATATTTTTTTGTTGTTGGTTCCTTGCTATTATACTTTTATTTTCATTTTATTTCCATTTTTTTGAGTCATGGTCTCTCACTGTCGCCTGTGCTGGAGTGCAGTGGCACGATCATGGCTCACCACAGCCTCCACTTCCTGGGCTCAGGGGATCCTTCTACCACAGTGTCCTGAGTAGCTGGGACTACAGGCATGCACTGCCAGCCTGGCCAGTTTTTTAAAAAAATTTTGTAGAGATGAGGTCTTGCTATGTTGCCCAGGTTGGTCGTGAACTCCTGAGCTCAAGCAATCCTCCTGGTCTGGCCTCCGGAAGTGCTGGGATTACAGATGTAAACCATCATGCCTGGCCACTGTCATACCTTTAGTAACAAACTGGCACAAATACAGTTACCGCGAAGGTTCTTTTGAGAACTGCATGCTAGTTTTCCTGTGAGTCTTGTGATGACTTTATTCCCTCGCCAGAGTGTCTAAGTGTGGAGTACTTTGAGGTAGCCACATGTGGAGCACATACTGCAGGAAAGCAGAAGCAGGCCCGGCCATCCCCGAGCGGGACTCAGTTGTAAGGCACTAACAAGATGATTCAGAGTCTGCTTATGTTACACCTCTGAGATTGTTGCCTTCTGAAGAAAAATATTAAGAATTCTAATAAAGCACAGTGCCCAAAAGATAGAAACTACCCACATGTCTATCAATGGGTGGGTGGGTAAGCAAAATGTGTTGCACGCACACACACACACATACACATACATGAATGTATTTCAGCCTTCAGGAGGAAGGCGATCCTGACACATGGTACAACATGGACGATCTTTGAAGACTCCATGCTAAGTGAAATAAGCCAGTCACGAAAGGACAAATGTTGTATGGTATTACTTACAGAAGTTACCTAGGGGTAGTCAACATCATAGAAACAGGAAGCAAAAAAGTGGTTTCCAGGGGCTGGGGGTGAGGTGATGGGAAGTGCTTAATGGAAACGGAGTCTCAGTTGGGGAAGATGGAATTGTTTTGGATAGAGATGGTTATGATGGTTGCACACAACAATCTGAATGTACTTGATGTTACTGGATTGTATGCTTATAAATGGTTAGAGTGGTAAATTGTAGGTTACATGTATTTTGACACAATAAAAAACTTCTGATAGGGCAACTTCAGACCCTCAAGGGTACTGTAGTCTGTGAAACACTGCTCTGGACTGTAAGTGTCCCAACACAGTCCAGAACACCAGGGCCAGTCATTGGTAAAATGAGAAAAAGGCAGACTATTGGTATTAGTTTTTCATAAAGCTAAGTTTATCAAGTGAGGAGGTTTTCTTTATTCTGGGCTTATGTTTATGCCACTTCTTTTTGTGGGCAGTGGGACTTAAAATCTTCTTTCTTTTGTGAAATGAACAGAGCAGCAGCTGAGGCTTGTTTTTCTTTAATGTATCTACCTGGCAAAATAAGTCACTGAGAACTTCTTGTTGCCACCCTCTATGAAAAGCTTATTTAAAAAACTGATTAGGGAAACCTGAAAGTCTAGGAACTGCTGCTTTTTAAAACTGGCATGTGGTCCTGTTATTCCTTCCCACTTTGACGGCTATCCTTACTCAAGGTACCTTGAACAAGAGAAAAATTATAGCTTTGCATTCTAGAGCCAGATTCCGCTGTCTCCCTCAGCGACCTTTGCAAAACATAAGGAACTGCACAGATGTAAGCTGGTGTGAGCTCTCTTCCAGTATTTATTGAACACCTATGGCAGGCTTGGGGAAACAAAGATAAATAAGGATTGGTCCCTGCCCTGGAGGAGCCGATGGCCCAGCAGGGGAGGCAGGCACACCACCAGCCAGCTCTATCATGTGATCAATTCTGCCATAAAGAGATGGACAACGAGCTGTGGGAGCACGAAGGAGGGGGTAGAACGCCGTAACTTTATCCCAGTGTTTTACAGCTTTTATAGTAAGGAAATATATCGTCTAAGACTCAAAGGCAAGCCCTGTTGGCTAAAACGTGGGCCCTCTTCCCCTCATTTTGACCCTGGATTAGAAAACCGTCTTCCCACCCGGATGTGGGCAGTAGTGGATGGGGAGTTAGGGGCTAGGATCTGTGGCAGAAGGCAAGCTGGAAGGCCATGGCTCTTCTCAAGCCTTGAGCATGTCAGAGGGAAGAGGTAGGGACTCCCAAGCTGGGTGGATCAGACAGGACCCAGGGTGGCCCAGACTCCAGAGGACACAGCAAGGCAGGGGGGCTACATGCCAAGCCCCCAAGAGGACCCTAAATGGCCAAGGGCTAGGAGGACAGCTGTGGTACAGCAGGAAGAAATGAGTTGTACCCAAACTTCACCTGCTTGTAAACCACTCATATACCTAATCCTGACTTGTACGTCACATCTTTATAATAAAATAAAACATTAAAAAATTTTAAAAAAAAGCTGAGTTGGTCACTGAAATGAAGGGAATGACTCATAAGAAAAATAACAGTAGGCAATACTGACTGAAGGTTTGGCGTGCTCTGGGGACTGTGCAGACATCCATTCTTTCATGTAACCTTTACGATAATGGTGGAGATTTTAATTTTCTTATTATCCCCATTTTTCAGATGATTTAACTGAGACTTAAGGAGGTTACTAACTTGCCCCAGTCACATAAGTAGGAGGGGCTAGAGGGTAGAGCCAGGGCTCACCCCAAGGCTGGAGGACCTCAAGGCTCATTTCCTGTAATCCAACCCCTCTTGCCAGTGCCGTCACCATCCCACTTTATGGAGGAGTGTCTCTGTCCGGATATTCTACCAGCATCTCAAATTTAATTTGTGGAAGTTAGACTCACATCTCCTCTGCCCACTCTGGTTAGCATGCCTAATTCTCTTCTCTCAGTCTAAAGACTTCAGTTTCTTGTTCTTCTTGCTTCTTGCCTGCCACCTTCAGAAGTTTGCCCGGCCTCATTGGCGTGCAACCCAAAGTCTCCACTCTTGTTGCCATGGCTGCAGTTCAGCCTCACGCTGCCTTTCACCTGCTAATTTGTCCCACCGTTTTCAATGAATGAGGGCTCTGCTGCCAGATGAAGCTTCTTTTAAAGTTCAACTCTGATTACATCATTCTCTGCTCAAAATTTAATATAAAGTGAGGAATAACAGCGAATTTCTTCCTATGAACTCAAAGGAATGCTCAGCCTCCGCCATTTGTTGTTCAAGACCTTTGATACTCTTCAGCCCAACTCCCCGGGGCTAAGTGAAGCTCCCCACTTGTATTCTTGGCAAACTGTTCTCCAACGGGCTTCGTTGCCGCTGAGGCTTTAATCACGTGATACTGATTGCTTGCAATACATTCTCCATCACCACCACCTGCTAAACAATTGCTCAAGGTCCGTTTCAACGGCCACTTCTTCCCCTAGCACTTCCTTCCCTACCCTTGCTGGAAGTGATATCTCTTTCCCTAGGATGCCAGGGCCACTCTGTACCCCGTAAGGCAGTGACTCCATGCCGTCCTTCCACTCTCATATAATTCTTGCCTTAACTCCCCGTTAGACTCAGACTTCCTGACAGAGATCTTGTCTTACTCATATTTTGGTTCTTGCTAGGGCCTCTCCTGGGGAGCTCAGATAGATATTCCTTGAAGGCATGAATGGGGTTGGCAGAGAGTGGTCGGTGGAAGGATAAAGGAGTTGGAAGAAAGCCGGGTTCTGGCAGCACTGACTAGATGCCCCTAGAATTTCTCCTGAAAAAATAATGTCAACTTCTTCATTCTCATGTTGTTTTAGGCTTTGCTGGCTTCATGTCATGTGACCATCTCTTTCTTCTTCAGCAAACCATTGTTTCTTCATTCTTTGATTCTACCAGAGGTTATTCCACCTTTTAGGATTACATCAACTCTCTTTTATCACTTCAGAAACTTACTGACACCTCTTTTAGGGATTTGGGTTTTATGTTATAAAAATATTCTTACAGTTTTCTGTCATTTACATTTTGGAAAGTTTACGTTTGTGGTTGTCTGTCATTGTCCTGTGCTCCTTAGTTATTTATTTCCATTTTTTTAGAGACAGGGTCTCACTCTGTCATCCAGGCTGGAGTGCAGTGGTGCGATCATGGCTCACAGCACCCTTGAACTCCTGGACTCAAGAGATCCTCTGGTCTCAGCCTCCTGAGTAGCTAGAACTACAGGCATGTGTCACCACACCTGGATATTTAAAAAAAAATTTTTTTTTGTAGCGATGCAGTCTCGCTATCCTGCTCAGGCTGGTCTCGAACTCCTGGACTTAAGCCATCCTTCTGCCTCTGCTTCCCAAAGTGCTGGGGTTACGAGCATAAACCACTGTACCTGGCCTCCTTAACTATCTTCTTACCAAGATCAGGGCCACTGTGTTGTCCAACCCTGGTGGCATTATTTGCCTTATGGCCTGTGCAGATGGTGCTCTCTGGAGTCAGCTCAACAGTATGTGGTAGCCCTGACTGTGGGTCCATGAAAGTCAAGTGTACATATGACTGCTTTCTTACCTTTCCGTAAGTCATCGTGGGCTTGTTTGGACCCTGGGTATCTCCGGACGGGTTAGGCTGGAAGCCAGCTACGTGCTGGCTTCTTCAGCCACTCAGAGTTTTAGGAAACCAGGCCCCTGTTTGGATATCTAGCCCCTTGCCCGGTCGCTGACTCCACAAGCAGAGACTGCAGAGACTGTCGGTATGAGAGCTTGGGGCCTGAGTGGCCACTCGCAGGGGCTAAATCTCACATTTGGGTTTTCAGATTGGCACTGAGAGAAGAAAATGGTTGGAATCCAGCAGCACTTGCCAATTGTGAGAAGCGAGTTGCGGCCTTTGTGTCAAAATTATGTGCGTGTTTAAGCCCTGGGTACTATGGTGATCAGTCCTGTGTAAACACAAAGACAAATAATGCTTTATATTAGTCTACCACCTGTGCCTGTCAAGTTACCTAATCTCGTCTTCGTAAGCCTACCTCTCACTGAATAAATGTACCGGGCGGTGTAATGAGATGTTTCCCCTTCAAGCACCGGGACTGCCCAGCCCCACGTATGCCCAGCGCTCTGAATGCTGTGACAATGAGGGGTGGGGTCCTTCCTGCAGAGGAGTCATGGCCTGCCGTTTTCTTGGAATTCAATGTGAGTTTGAAAAGAAAAATGACCCAGAGGAGGACAAGCAAGAAGAGACAGCCTGTTCGCAGTCAGACCATATGACAGAGTCAAAAGCAGCTTCAGAGTGCAACAGCAGGAGGAACAGGCCAAGGAGCCAGATGCCGCTGCAGAAAGACTGTTTTCCACAAAGTCTGGGCCTGTGCTGCTCATCTCAGCCCCATGTGTGGCCTTGGGCATGGGACTTTATTGCTGGATAAAATAACAAAGGCAGGGGGTGGAGGAATTGTATGCAGGCCCAGGGCTGACTTATAAAGTGAAAGCAGAGGGCGAGAGGTGGGGGTCGTGCTCATTGTAGCCCAGCCACGTTATTAGGGGTATGAACTCTCTACATACCCTGCTCTAGAAGCGATTTGTTTGGAATAATCCTTAACAAGTAGCATTGAGTTGGAATCTCTGTTGTCCAAGCTGGAGTGCAGTAGCACAATCATAGCTCACTGCAGCCTCGACCTCCTGGGCTCAGGCGATCCTTCTGCCTCGGTCTCCCGAGTAGCTGATACTACAGCTCAGGCGCATGCCACCATGCCTGGCTAACTTGTTAAATTTTTTTTTTTTGTAGAGACAAGGTCTCGCTGTGTTGCCCAGGCTGGTTTTGAACTCCTGGGCTCAAGCAATCCTCCTGCCTAGACCTTCCCCCAGTGCTAGGATTATAGAAGTGAGCCACCATGCCCGGCCACCAAGTGGCATATTTTAATTTGGAGCTAGATCTTAAGTTGGTGAGATCCCTGCTAGATCATTCTGTTGGACTTCCTAGCTCCTCTTCGTGGTGCCAGGGATATTTATACAAGTGAAGTCTTCTGATGTTGATCTTTGTCCCAGATAAGTGGAATTTGTTCTCATTTCACAGATGAATGAACCAAAAAGAATCTTCCTGATGTACAGGAATGCTAAGTGACTTGCTTCCAGTTACTCCACTCTTCATCTCTAGGAATAGCTTCTGGAGTGCTGAAGCCTTTTTCTCAGCTCTTGCCATCAGCCTGCACGTTGTGGGGCTCTCGACGTCTCCAAGTTCACTCCCCAAATTCATCTGTTTCCCTCATGTGTTCTCTCCCCGTCACCTGACTACCCTGGACTGACACTCTAGGAAATGAGCAGATTTTCTTTCATACCCAAAGACCACCAGAGGAATCATTTCTTGGCTTTTACGAAGAGAAAATTTTTCATTTTAATTTTTTTTTCTACTTTGAAAAATGTGAGGTGCAATTCAGGGTCAGATGTACAAATGGCCATTTTGCAGGTACCTTTGTTGGCGCCCCCCGCCCCCGACAGTTTCCCACTACTGCCAATCCCTTTCTTATCGTATTATGGTAAATGTTCAGGGTCTGCTTTTGGGTGAGACCATGTGGTACTCAGTTCTTTGTTGCTGTGATAGATCACTGAGTATGATAGACTCTAAATCCATCCAAGTTGCTGCAAAGTCCGTATGTTTGTCCTTCTTTATGGCTGTGTAATATTCCATTGTATATATGTACCACATTTTTTTTTTTATCCAATCCAGTTTCAATGGGCAACACGGTTGGTTCTATGTTTTTGCTATTGTGAATAGTGCTGCAATAAACATGCATGTGTAGGTATCTTTTTCATAGAGTGATTTGAGTTCCTTTATTTATTTATTTATTTTTTTGAGTCGGAGTCTCAGTCACCCAGGCTGAATGAAGTACAGTGGTGTAATCACAGCTCACCGCAGCCTCAATCTCCTGCCCCAGGTGATCCTCCTACCTCAGTCTCCCAAGTAGCAGGGACTACAGGCATACACCACCATGCCCAGCTAATTTTTTGATTTTTTTTTTGGTAGAGTAGAGATCTCACTATGTTGCCCAGGCTGGTCTTGAACTGGGCTCAAGCAATTCTCTTACCTTGGCCTCTCAAACACTGGGATTACAGTCACCTAACCTGAGAAAACATTTTTTAAAAGATTTTTTGTACTAGAGAAACAAGCTGAATATACTTAAAAAAAAATCTTTAGGTGTGAGGAAATCATTCATTTTACATAGGCAGATAAAGTTGTAGGGAACTTACACATTTCCTGAAGATGTTGAGGGGTAAGGCTACTTTGCTTTCACATGAGGAGAGCCGGGTTGAGTTACTTTCTGGTGTGTCCACTGTTGGCTTATTTCTCTGACCAGAGGAGAGTGGATCTTGGAGAATGAAAGTATTGGGTCATCTAAAAATCAGAGAATGTGTAGCCAGCATGGAGTGTGGTTCTGCCTTGATGTGTGAGCCGGGGAAGGGTTTAATTGCTATGGTGTGGGCACGGTCCAGGGAGGCCAGTGATCGCAGGAAGTCTTGCCTTTTCTAGCCTGCAGGAGTGAGAGGGGGGAGCTGCCACTGATCCTTGTGAGACACAACCATGACTGGAGTTGGGGGCTGCAGGCAGGCGCTGTGGCCTTCCGAAGGACACTCCCAATGCACACAGACCCAGGAGGAAAGGAGCTGGAGAACAAACAGCCAGACCTCACTCCTTCCTGGCCCTCTGGTCTCCTGCTGAGGCCTGCCGTTGGCCAAACTCAGCTGGAAGCCAGGGGGCAAGGGAACCCCAGATGCGGTCATGCAGGGCAGCCTTCCTGGGCACGGGACAGGGCAGAGAAGGATGAAGAGCAGATCTAGAGGGGCCGAGGGAAAACAGTCAGCACGCCCAGCGCATGACTTGCAAGGGCAGTGTCCGGTCCGGCTCTACCACAGACCAGCGTGTTTGTCCATCTTGTGTTGCTAGAAAGGAATATCCGAGGCCAGGGACTTCACAGAGGAAAGAGATGTCTTTAGCTCATGGCTCTGCAGGTCATACAAGAAGCATGGAGCTGACATCCACTTCTGGTGAGGGCTTCAGGAAGCTTCCACTCATGGTGGAAGCAGAGCTGGTGTATCATGAGGTGTGAGAGGAAGCAGGAGAGGGGGCGCCAGACTTTCTTTCTTTTAACAGTCATTTCTTTTTTTTGAAGTTGGAGTCTCACTCCATCACCCTGGCTGGAGTGCAGTGGCTCACTCGTGGCCACCACAGCGTTGACCTGCTGGGCTCCGGTGATGCTTCTGCCTCAGCCTTCCGAATAGCCGGAACTACAGGTGCGCGCTACCATGCCCGGCTCATTTTTTTGATTTATTGTAGAGATGAGGTCTTGCCAAGTTACCTAGGTTTTTTTTTTGAACCCGTGGGCTCAGGCAATCCCCTCACCTTGGCCTCCCAAAGTGCTATGGTTACAGGCTTGAGCCACCTCGCCCAGCCTAATTTTTTGATTTATTGTAGAGATGAGGTCTTGCCAAGTTGCCCAGACTAACAATCATTTCTTGTGTGAACAAATAGAGCAAGAACCCACTCAGGCTCATGGGGAGGGCCCTAGGCCCTTCATAATGGCTCTACCCCCATGACCCAAACCTCTACCCCCAGGCCTCACCTCCAGCCCTGGCTATCACATGCCATCATGAGATCTGGTGGGAACTGTAAACAGACCCTGTCAGTCATACTGAGCATTTGGGTGCTGCTCCTATCTGCTTGGGTGTGGCCTGCCTTCACACAAATAAGGAATCTTTAGGACTAAGACAAGACTGGCTCAGCAGAGAACTAACTTCGAAAGGTGGCTTAAGGTGTGGCTAGACTGATAACTGTGGGATTTTGATATCTTCAAGGTTACTTGGAAAATATTTTTCAACAATGAGATTAGAGAGACACTTATTTACTGTGTAAAAATTATGTTGGCCCACAGACAAGGACTAGAAGGGATACAGTGAAATGAAAGGCAAGTTCATGGTTCACGGGGGGAACGGGAAAGTTTTCTTTTTTTAAAATTTCCTTTGTTGCTATTTTAATGCAGTTTTTGCAATACATTAAAAATAAAAATAAGCCACTAGTCCCCTAGATGAGCTTGTTTAGGTTTCTGGACAATTATACTGGCTATGCCAAGTATCTTGGTTAAGGAAGACTTTAAACATGAATATTTCTTGCCCGAGTCTTGGAAATTTAAACTAGAATCCATGTGAGGCTCATTTTAATAGAGCCCTCTAGGTTTCTAAGCATTTTTTTCCATAATTACTTCTGTTTTCATTATAAGCAGTTTTATGGGCGTGGAGGGGAAGTATTTTTCTTTACCCCTTGAGTGGCTTCGTGCCCAGTTCCAGGTCACTGTGGACACTCTGAATGGAATCCAGTCTCTTACACAGCATCACAGTCGCAGGGCCTGCTCTGCTCCGAGACCTGTCCTTCTGTTTGGGAGGCGCAGGGGGAGAGGTTGTGATGTCAGGGTGTGGGATGGGGAGCCAGGTTTTGCTAGGACACTGAGAAAAGCGAGCGCCTCCTCACACTTACCTCTGCCCTGAGGAGGGGACTGCCAGGGGTTCCTAATATCTATCAGTGTCCACAGACCAAATGCCAGACGTCGTTTCTAGCAAATAACCCTGAGGAGTCGAGGTGGGCGGCATTCAGACTCCTCTATCTAACCACAACTGCAAACCCGACTCCAATATCTGTGGACTGTCATGAGAATTTACCCCGAGAAAAATGTTTTAGTTGAAAGGTATTGTTTCTGATCTCATAGACTGTGACCAGCTGACAAGCTATCTGAGCTGCACTGGCTCAGAGGCCTGGCTTCCAGATGTGAGCTGGGAGTTTGCTTTTCCTCCTCCCACCTCCATCTGCCCAACAAGAACAACAACAAAAAAATTTTTTTTGAGTGTGAGATAAATAGCTGGCTGGTTCCGAGCATATAGCAGATATCATCAGGTGGGGATGGTGTCTAAAGAAAATTTTGTTTATATAGGATCGAGGAGCCTACTATTCTATATAAATGGTGGCAAGATAGTTTTCTATCTTAGCTCAGTGCAAAGAATCCATAAAGTCTTTAGGAAGAATTTATCAGCAGTTAATTAAGACTTTTAGTGTTAAATTAAAATTTAAAAAGTTAAAAAGACTAACAGGTGAGGTTTCTTTGTCTAAGCACTGTTGCTTGATGTCCGTCTCCTTGGTGGGAACTTTAGAGCTCTCTGAAATGTCCTGAATGTCAACTGTGCATAAGGGTGGAGTCTAAGAAGAGACAGGGTAGGTCTAAGCCCTGCAGAGAGAAGTAATGGGAAGTCATGTTGAGAGACCTGGGTTTGGACCCTGAGTTTCTTACAGACTGTGAAGGAGTCCCTTTTGCTTCCTGTGGAAGTGCCAGCTTTCCTGCCCTTTTAAAAACTGGATTTTTTTTGACTGGGCATAGTGGTACACGCCTGTAATTCCAGCACTTTGGGAGGCTGAAGCGGGAGGATTGCTTGAGCCTAGGAGTTGGAGATCAGCCTGGGCAATGTAATGAGACCTTGTCTCTACAAAAAATTAAAACATTATCTGGGCATGGTGGTGCAGGCCTGTAGTCCCAGCTACTTGGGAGCTGAGGCAGAAGGATACCCTTAGCCCAGGAGGCTGAGGCTGTGGTGAGTAGTGATCGTGCCACTGCACTTCAGCCTGGGTGACAGAATGAGACCCCTGACTCAAAACAAAAACAAAACTGGATTTTTTTTGTCTGTGGGTATATATTCCAAGCCACAGGCCATGTGGCAACCTGGAGATCTCTCTAGCTTTGGAATTGGAAGTTGCAACTTAGGTTCAAAATTTTACCTTTAAACAGTTCAGTGAACTAAAGGCAAGATAATGGACTTTTCTTTCTGAAGCAGATTGAATAATTTTTTAAAAAGACAATAAATTTGTCTTGGCTTCCTTTTTCTAATGTGCACAGAGAATACAAATTACTTGCTCTGCAGGATGCTTGTGATGCCTAAATGAAAATGTAATCTGGCTGGGTGTGGTGGCTCATGCCTGTAATCCCAGCACTTTGGGAGCCTGAGATGAGAGGATTGCTTGAGGCCAGAAGTTCGAGACCAGCCTGGACAACATGCGAGACCTCATCTGTACAAAACAATTAAAAAAATTAGCCTGGGGAGGTGGCACACCCAGGTTGAGGCTGTGATTAGCCATGATTGTGCCACTACCCTCTAACTAGGGTGCCAGAGTGAGATTTCAAATTTAAAAAAAAAGAAAAAGAAAAAGAAAAAGCACTTTTACACTACAGTTGCCTATATTTAAATATCTATTCTATTTTTTATGTTGGCATCTCATTGTCACCCAGGTGGGGGCGCAGTGGCATATCATGGCTCATTTCAGCTTTGACATCCCAGGCTCAGGTGATCTTTCCACCTCAGACTTCCAAGTGGCTGGGACTATAGGCATGCACCACCACACCTGGCTAATTTTTTTAATTGTTTTGTAGAGATGAGGTCTCACTATGTTGCCCAAGCTGGTCTTGAACTCCAGGGCTCAAGCAATTCTCCCACCTCAGTCTCTTAAAGTGCTGGCAATTACAGGTGTGAGCCACTGTGCTCAGCCTAAATTATCTAGTTTAAAAAACTAGATCTTTTCTAACCCAAAAGAGAAAAGCTGAAGGCATCACATTACCTGACTTCAAATGGTACTGGTACAAGAGCAGACACATGGACCAATGGAACAGCATAGAGAATCCAGAAATAAACCCAGATACCTACAGCCTACTGATCTTTAACACAGCAGGCAAAACATACACTGTGGAAAGGATACTCCATTCAATAAATGGTACCAGGAAAATGGAAAAGCTACATGCAGAAAAATGAAACTTGATCCCTATCTTTCTTTTTTTTTCTTCTTTGTCTCCTTTTCTTTCTTTTTTTTTTCCCCCCAATTTTTAATTTCAAGTATGTGGGTTACAATTCACGGTTAGGTATACAAATGGTCATTATGCAGGTACCCTTGTTGATGAGGTGTGCCCGCCCTGCTCCCTGGCAGTTTCCCACTATTGCCAAACCCGCTCACCCTCTGCTGGGAGTTTCCCACAACTGTCAATCCTTTTCTTATGGTATTACAATAGTTGTTCAAGGTCCACTCATGTATGAAAACATGTGATACTCAGTTCTTTTTTTCTGTGATAGATCACTCAGTATTATAGACTCTAAGTCCATCCACGTTCATAATTTTGTCCTTCTTTATGGCCGCATAATATTCCACCGTGTATATGTAACGCATTTTTTTTATTCAGTCCTTTTTCGATGCGCACACAGTTGGTTCCATGTTTTTGCTACTATGAATAATGCTGCAATAAACATACATGTGCAGGTATCTTTTTTATAGAGTTATTTGAGTTCCTCCAGGTATATTCCTAGCAGGGGAATTGCGGGGTCATATGGGAGGATGATTTTTAGATCTTTTAGGAATCGCCTCACTGTTTTCCACAGAGGCTGCACTGAGTTACACTCCCACCAACAGTGTAGAGGTGTTCCATTTTCCCCTCATCCTCTCCAGCATCTGTTGTTTTTTGAGTTACTAATGATGGCTATCCTGACTGGAGTTAGATGTTATCTCAATGTGGTTTTAATTTGCATTTCTTTTATGACTAGTGAGACTGAGCATTTTTTCATGTATCTGTTGGCTGGCTGGTATGTCTTCTTTTGAAAAGTGTCTATTCATATCTTTTGCCCACATTGTAATGGGGCTGTTTGTTATTTTCTTTTCGGCACGGTTAAGTTCCTTGTAGATCCTAGATGTTAGGCCTTTGTCAGATATACAGTTGGCAACTATTTTTTCCCAGTCTGTGGGCTGTTTCCCTGCTCTCTCAATGGTTTCTTTGGCTTTGCAAAAGCTTGTCAGTTTGATGAGGTCCCACTTGTCTACCTATCTCTTTCCATATACAAAAATTAATCTAAGATGGATTAAAGATTTAAATGTCAGGCCTAAAACCATAAAAATCCTAGAAGAAAGCCAAGGGAAAACCCTTATGGACATTGGACTAAGCAAATAATTTATGGCTAAAACCCTAAAAGCAAATGCAATTGAAACAAAAATAAGTGGGACTTAATTAAACTAAAAAGCTTCTGCACAGCAAAAGAAATAATCAACAAAGCAAATAAGCAACCTAGAGAATGGGAGAAGTTATTTACAAACTTTACATCTGACAAAGGACTAATGTCCAGAGTCTACAAAGAACTCAAATTAGCAAGACAAAAGCAATAACCCCATTAAAAAGTGGGCAAATGACAAGAACAGACATCTCTCAAAAGAAGACTTATAAATGGCCAACAGACATATGAAAAAATGCTTAGCATCACTCATTATCAGGGAAATGCAAATTAAAGCCACAATGAGATACCACCTTACACACCAGTCAGAATGGCCATTATTAAAAAATTAAAAAACAGTAGATGCCTGCGTGGATGCAGAGAAAAGGGAACATATACACTGTTGGTGGGAGTGCAAATGAGTACAACCTCTATGGACAGCGGTATGGAGATTAGTCAAAGACCTAAAAGTAGATCTATCATTTGATCCAGCAATTCTACTACTAGGTGTCTACCCTAAGGAACAGAGGCTGTTAAATAACAAAGACACCTGCACCTGCATGTTCATTGCAACACAATTCACAATTGAGAGATGTGGAATCAACCTAAATACCCATCAGCACTTCAGTGGACAATGAAAATGTGGTATCTATGCACCATGGAATACTACGCAGCCATAGAAAGAATGAAATCATGTCCTTTAAAGCAACACGGATGGAGACCATCATCCTAAGTAAACTGACTCAGAAGCAGAAAACCAAACGCCACATGTTCTCACTCATATGTGGGACATGCTAAACGGTCGCAAGGATGGAAATAGACCCTGGGGACACTAATCACGGGGGAGAGTAGAAGGAGGACAGGGTTCAGAAACTGCCTGGGGGACACAATGTTCACTATCTGGGAAATGGGCCACCTGAGACCCAATGCCCCCCATGACACAATACGTCCATGTAACAAACACTCATGTGTACCCCCTGAATCTAAAATTAAAAAGTTAAAAAAAAAACGAGATCTTTTTATATCCCTCTTGTCTCACTTCCTGAACCTGCAAATATAGAAAATGTGAACTAGAGGAGCAAAGGTGAGCTAAACCCCACAGGGAGCACGTGTGAGGCTGCTGGTCAGGAAAGGGATCTCACTCAGATGCACAGAGTTGGCTGTGTCTGCAAAAATGTCCTTTTCAAAGCACAGACAGGTCCATGCTGTTTTACTGGGGTCAGCCCTAAAACCCAGACATCGGAGTGGAAGTCCAGCTTCCCCGAAGGCTTCCATCACCTCCAGGCCAGAGTCACAAACGGGTGACTCCCACCCCAGACCTTTACTCAAAACCCCTTTGGCTCTGCTCTGTTAATGCAGCACTTCAACGTGGGACAAGACAGAAACAATATGAATTGTTTCCAAATTGAAGACAAATGTCAACTGATGTAAAAATAATAATAGCACTCCCTTGACCCTGTATCTCTGAAGTTTTCAGGGCCTCAGAGCTCTCTAATGTATTGTTTCATGGTTTAATCTGCTTTGCATTTCTCTGAATTTAGCAATGCCGGGAGGGTGGCACATAGGACTCAAGGAACTTGAACAAAGAACAGAAAAACAAGGAATGATTGGCAACAATAAATTTTAAAAGTATTTTTCATTCTCAGAATGTATTCCATTATACTCTTGAAAAAAATTTATACAGAACGGTTTTTCAAATAAATCATTGTGTATATGTGTGTATTTATTAGATATATGTATATATGTATGTCGTTATTTTAGGATGGATTTTACTTATCACATTAGAATTTTAAAAATTAGTAAAGAACAGGGAATTTAAGTGTAATGCTCCCTCTTCCTCCTTCTTTGAGGGTTTCTAGAGTAAATCTGTGCAATAGAATTCAGGAGCGGTACAAAGATTTTTCTGTTTTTTTTTTTTTTGTTTTTTTTTTGTTTTTGAGCCAGAGTCTCACTGTTGCCCAGGCTAGAGTACAGTGGCACACTCATGATCACCGCAGCCTCAACCTGCTGGGCTCAGGTACACCTTCCACATAGGTGGAATCACAGAAGTGTGCCACAATTCCCAGCTAATTTTTTGATTTATTGTAGAGACGCAGTCTCATCAAGTTGCCCAGGCTGGTCTCAAACCCCTGGACTCAGGCAATCCTCTTGCCTCCGCCTCCCAAAGTGCTGGGATGGCAAGGATGAGCCACCGCACCCAGCCTTGTGTTTTAACAATTTGGAAATGAGAAAATTATTCATCGTAGCTTTTTAAGTTCAATTCATTGTGTTTATCAAGCACCTACTATTAGACTAGAAAAAACACACAGCTCAGTTCTCATTCCTCAGCAGCTTATAGTCTTGTCAGAGGAGGTTGGGATGGGGTGGGGTGGAGGTCTGGACACACAGGAGATAGACAGCAGGTGACGCATAACGAAGCCTGTGTTCACGTGATGCATGGGTATAAACGGGGAGGGGGGAGGACCCAGAGATGACTGGGAGGGGAGGAGCGATGTCTGTGGAATTGGAGAGGGCACACATGGCCTTTGGGGAGTTTCATCCCCTTACAACAGGCCTCAGGAAAGCTGTCATTTGTGTCCACATAGGGGAGGCCAAAGAGGAAAGCAAGTGGTGAGAGACAACAGACCTAACTGGTTTTCAATGAACATATCGTCGAGCCACCCGGCACAGTGGCCAGAGCCCCACCTCCAGGCTCCAACTGTCTTGGGGACCCTAGGCTCTGGAAGCGCAGCACCCCACCATTCTTGCTCCTTCTCCCCAGACGCCCAGAGTGGGGCTTTTGCTCAGGTCTGTGCCTGATTCTGACTGGTTGAGTTGCATTGGCCCTGATACTCCATGTTACAGTTGAGGTCCCAGGATCCTTCCTGTCTTTAGTTCAAATATCACTACTCAGGGAGGTCTGTCTGGAGTGCACCACCTACAGTGGTCACTGTCCCCTTTATCCCTCAGTGCAGCATCCTTTCATTTTGTTTGCGGCACTTTTCATACACTGTTTATTCTGGGCACTAGTTTCGATGAAGAGAGTTGGCCTCCATAAGAAGACAGTATGATGTGTCCATAGTTTCAGAGAAAGAAGAGGTAAAGTCGCAGTAGGTTTTGAGCTTTCCTTGCAAATAGCCTTTTGGAAGTTTACTTACAAGGTCTGACAATTAAGTTTGTGAACTTGCCACCACACACTTATGTTGGCAGCATTGTACAAATGACTCCATAAGGTTTCATAGCCTTGGCATACCAGCGTCTCACAGCTGTGTTCGTGTCAATGTGTGGTGTCTTGTTGAGTGGTGCTCATTGTTGTTGCGTGTTTTTGTGTGCCATTGCAAGAATGTCAGAGCTTGAATCAGAGCAATGAACAAACACTACATTTCTTTTATTTATTTATTTATTTTTTGAGTTGGAGTCTCACTCGGTCACCCA
This sequence comes from Carlito syrichta, assembly GCF_000164805.1. Classification (NCBI taxonomy): domain Eukaryota; kingdom Metazoa; phylum Chordata; class Mammalia; order Primates; family Tarsiidae; genus Carlito; species Carlito syrichta. The sequence continues at coordinate 244,264 of NW_007253956.1, forward strand.
GACTGGAGTGCAGCGGCCGCTCCCGGCCGCCGCAGCCTCAACCTGCTGGGCTCCAGCGATCCTTCCGCCTCCGCCTTCCGAGTAGCCGGAACTACAGGCTTGCACTACCACGCCCGGCTGATTTTTTGATTTATTGTAGAGATGAGGTCTCGCCAAGTTGCCTAGGCAGGTCTTGAACCCGCGGGCTCAGGCAATCCACTCACCTCAGCCTCCCAAAGGCGCGGGATTACAGGCTGAGCCACCGAGCCCGGCACTACATTTCTTTTAAACTTGGCAAGAGTGGAAGTGAAATCAAGGACATGCTAGTCCAAGTTTACAGGGATAATGCTATGAATAAAATGGCAGTGTAAAATGGATTAAACATTTTTCTGAGGGGAGAGAAAGCATCACTGATGAAGAGTGATCGGGATGGCAAGTAACGAGCAGTACTGATGAAAACATTGCAAAAATTCATTAAATTGTGCATCAAAATTGCCAGCTTACTGTAAGAAGCATAGCAGACCAAATAAAAATTGATAGAGAAACAGTTAGGAAAATTTTAACTGAAAATCTTGGCATGAGAAAGGTGTGTGCAAAAACTGTCCCAAAGGAGCTCTTGCATCACGGCAATGCTCCAGCTCACACAGCACTGTCTGTGAGGGAGTTTTTAGCCAGGAAACAAATACCTGTATTGGAACACCCTCCCTACTCACCTGATCTGGCCCCCAGTGACTTTTTTCTTTACCCGAAGATAAAGGAAATATTGAAAGGAAGACATTTTGATGACATTCAGGACATCAAGTGTAATACAATGACAGCTCTGATGGTCATTCCAGAAGAAGAGGTCTGAAATTGCTCTGATGGGTGAACAAGGCACTGGCACAAGTGCAAAGCTTCCCAAGAGAAGAACTGTGAAGATGACCATCATGATATTCAGCATTGAGGTGTGTAGTACTTTTTCTAGGATGAGTTCGCGAACGTCGTTGTCAGACCCTGTAGATATGACCATAGGTCTACCTCCTTTCCTTGCTGAGTATCAGAAGGTCTCTTTCTTCTCCACCTGAGTGTCTGGACCCCAAGACCTTTCCTGAGCAGTGCTTAGGGTTCCTCAGAGTAATTTTGAGGCAGCCAGTCCCTGGGTGATAAGCACTCTTGTCTGTCCCTGCAATGCCCTTCTCGTCAATGACAAGAATGTGTTTCACATTCTGAGTGTGTGGTCCTATTCGTTTCCCTTCACAGGTATTTGGCATTTAATGTCTGTCTCAGCAGCTGGATTAGATGCCTTATGAGGACAGGGACCATGTCTGTCTCATTCTTCATTATATTCCTAGGGTGTAGTGTCGTGTCTGACCCATTCTAGGTTCTCAGTCAATATTGGTCATTGCTCCGTCCAATTCCTTGCAGCTACATTTACCTTTGGAGCCACCCCCCATCTCCCAACACCTGCATGCCCGCTTGAACTACCCAAGTTTGAAAGGCGAAGAGGGGCTGAAACAGAGCAGTGTGTTCTGTTCCTCTCCTCATGGGTAACAATCTCTCTTTTGGGGGGAGCAGTAGAGGCATACAAAACGTCCCAAGAGAGTCTTCCCCTCCCCCTCCTCCCCCACCACAAAATCCAAACTTTCCGTTCAACCTAGTGGCTATTTTTTTTTAATTGGCCTCTCCTCCCCTCTGGAAGTCTTTCCCCCGGCTCCCCATGTGGGCCGTTCTTCTTGTTCTTGGATTCTTGGATCACTCTTTATCTACTCGCCATCTGTGTAAGGGGATCCTGCCAAGATGATCAGATGTGAACTCAGCGCCAGAAACATTTTAATTAATTTATGGTGATAAAATGCGAAAAGAAAACCATTGAGGAAAGCCCAGGCCAAAGAAAATTAAACATAAGAGGAAACAAAGAAACAAGAGCCATGCAGTCTTGGAAGGGAGGGCTTGATTGGTAAAGGAGCGAGCAAACTCTTTCTCTCGCCCGCTCCACTTTCTAATAACCCCCAGGTGGAAGAGCCACGGGGGACCCTGCAGCAGGGATTGGAGGGGACAAGGGAGAAAACTGAGTAGCCGACTATCAGCCTGGACTTCTTGATTGAGGCGCATAGAAAGCATAAAAAGTAAGGCTGCAGGGTCGCAAAACTGTGCTTGTGTGTCCCCCCCCCCCCAGTAATAAGGGTGGCCAGTGTTTCTCAGGTGAGTGCAAGAAGGAAATTCCTTAAGCTGCAGATCTGGAGAAAACATCAGTGGGTGTTTAATGAAGTTAGTATTTAAAGTAAGTTTGGTTTTATTGCACCCTGGCAAATAGTCCTCGGATAGGGTAATGCCTCCACTGAGAAAATACTAAAGCAAACCATTGTTAGCTGGCTTTTTCCATTCCAAGACAAAAATAGGTCAGCCATATTTGTTTGTAGGCTTCTGGGTCATTTGACTTGTTTGTAGCGTTGATTTGATTTAGATTTTCTTTCTTTCTTTCTTTTTTTTTTTTTTTTTATAGGAAACACCTACTGAGTGCTGCAAAAGACAAACTTCTGTCACTCTTCCCAGCTGAACTTTAGACAGAGACAAGAGAAAACACTTGTGAACCAGCACACAAGAATTCTATCAAAATAAGAAATTATTCAATTTCTAATTAAATAATTGAGTTTCTAATTTATCTGGATATTGCATATCCTTATAGATTTGGTGGTCTCAATCCAACTGGTGTAATTCAAGGAAAATATAGACTCTTAAAAGCAGCTGGGAGAAAAACATAGCAGTGAAAGGAGAAAAAAAGGGACACATTAGCTGAAGCCAAAGAAAGAAACTAGAGAAACTTCTCAGTGATTTGAAGGAATCTATAGCACATATTACCTATTTGTCCTAATTAAGAGGGAACTATATAAAATTGAATAAATAAATTTATGTTGAACTTAGCAGTGGATTATTTATACAGCTGATTTAATAGAATAATAGAATTTCAGAGCTGTAAGTGACTTCATACCATGGGTCTGAATCAGAACTGCCTAGAGAGTTAGGTTTTTTTCTTTTCTTTTCTTTTTCTTTTTTTAAACTTATACGACTGGGCCCTGCCTACCAGGGTTTATGGGGTTTGGCCTTGGCACGTGCATTTTGAAAAAGCCAGCAGGAGAATCCGCTGTGCATTTCTATGCATTTATTTATCACGAATGGACTACCTACTATGGGCCAGGTACTATGGCAGGTGCTGGGGATGCCATGGTCAGGGGAAAAAAAATCAGTGTCATTCTTATGGATATATGGCTCGTGGGCAATACACAACTTTTTTATTTTTGGTTGAAGACACCATGGCTTTGAGAGTTGAGGAGATCTTTCCTGGATCACCCGGTTAGGTGACAGTAAACCAGAATGGATTGATATCCTGACTTCCCACTTCTTATTTCCATATTCTTTCCATTAACTACCTTTGCTAACTTTCTGATTATGTTTAGGCTTGTATTAAAATGTTTGGGATTCCAATTTTGCTGGAAAAATGGCTGGGTTTGGATCAAATCCTTGCTCTACTACGCACTAGCTTTATGAAACTGAACATATGTATAAACTCTTGCAACACTGGCTTCCTCATCTGTGAAGCAGAATCATACCTACCATGCTCAGGTAGAGGGGGTGATGTGAATATTTGATGAGCTAACCTAAGCAAAATAATCTAGTCCAGTCTAGCACTTTGGGGTAACTCAGTTAGTGGAAATTCTGTCCAGTTCTTTGCAGGGTGTAACCACCAAAACGTCTTGGGTGGTGCTGGAGGTGGGCATATGAGAAGCCAGCCTGAATATTGGTAGAGTGGCCCAAGGTGACCTGACCCTTCGGCATATGCCAAGTTAGTGTTGGTCCCCTTGGCGTCAGGTGAATTCTGCCATCCAAGCAGCAGTGGTGTGAGTAGGATGCCAATGACTGGTCGCTGGGGCTCACAGCAAGGCACTGGAAGCCTTTCCAGAGAATGCCAGAAATAAAAAGCTGGCACAAAGAGGGAGTCAGAGGAAGCAAGCAGCCTGGAGACAGGGCCCAGGGTACAGTGGCAGTGATTTCAGAAGCCTCTCGTGGAATGCATTCCTGGTTTCCTGTGCAGACCTGTTAGCCCTGTCCCAGAGGCATGTTGTGGTTATGTTCCCAGGTTCCCTTCTGCTGACTGCCTCAATTCCCTGGGCCACAGCCTGAGTCTTTGGCCAGTTTCCCTGCCAGTACAGAAACTACCATTCAAACTGGCTCCAGGTACCAGAACCAGAGAGTGATGCTGAGTTAGAAAAGAAGAAATGAGAAGAAACTGATTGGATCAAGGTGGAAGCATGGGTCCCACCAGCAGCAAGAATCAGACTTATAATGACCTTCTCAAAACTTCTTCAGATCTTTATTATTAAAGAGAACTTATAACCCCTTCTAGGTATACGACCAAGAGAAATGCATATTCATGTTTGCCGGAAGACATAGGAAAGAATGTCTATAGTAGTATAGGCCATAGCTCCAAACTGGACAGTACTCAAATGCTCATGAACAGCAGGATGGACAAATACGTTGTGTTATAATCACATAACGGATTATTTCACGGCAACGAGAATGAACAGACCTAAACTCTGTGAAACGACATAGTTGAACCTTACAAACAAAGCATTAGTGCAAGAAACTCTGGGCCAAGGAGTGCATACGTGATTTCATTTCTATGATGTTCAAAAATAGGCAGAACTTATCTATGATGTTAGAAATTAGGATGGTGGCTACTTTTGGTGTTGGCAGTGACTGAAGGGACAACTAGGTTTCTGGAGTATTGGTGATGTGCTGCTTGGGAGTTAGTTCCATGAGTGTTTCGTTGGTGAAAATTTACTGAGGTGCATCCTTAGAATCTGTGCCCTTCTGAATCTACGAGGGGGAGCCCCTCCAAAACTGGAATGATCTTTTGGAGGGTGAGCCCCTTTGGTCCAGGTTTCTCTCGCTAGGCAAGCGTTCTAGGAACCCATCGGCATCAGTGTACCAGTGGGCGTCATTGTACATCACGATTTATGGAAGAAATGTCCCAAGTTGTGGCAAGTAGGAAACTGGTTCTCCCTCCATGACCATGCACCTGCCCACACCACACTGAGTGTTCAGCAGTTTTTGACCAAAATCGGCATGGCCCCCCTGTTCCACCCTCCCTATTCACCCCATTTCGCCTTGAGCAATTTTTGTTTTCTGAATGAAAAAAGTCCTTAAAGGGAGACATTTTTGCTAATGTGGAAGAGGTGAAACAAAAAGTGGCAGAAGCACTAAAAGGCATCAAAATTGTCGAGTTCAAAAACTGTTTTGAGCAGTGGAAAAAACATCTCGATAGTTGTATTGCAGCCAACGGAGAACGCTTTGAAGGTACGAATGTTGACACATGTAAGAATAAATACATAATTTTTAAATACACGAATTCCAGGTTTTTGGGGGTCTTTCCTCATGTATGTAAAGTGCCAATGTAAAAAGAAGACCATAATAGTGTTCTTATAATCTTAGGTAGCTACCTGGAATGGAAGTCTGCACTGTTTTGTTTTGTTTTTCCCACCAGCAAAATAAAAATTAAGTAATACTCAGCAGTTTCTTCTGCCTGGCACAAATTAGGCACTCAATGAATATTTGCTGAATAAATGAAGAAAGGATCACGACTGCTCTATGGGACACGTAAGCTATTAAGTAAGAATGCCAGGGAGTTTAAAAAGGCCCCATAGGGAAATTTCTATCATCAGGAATTTTGCTTACCTAAACCATGGCATCAGATACTTAGGAAGGGAGCTTACACCTCCTGTGTGCCATCTGGCTTAAATCCACAAGTGCAAACACATGGTTTCCCCATTGGCAGAGGAGAGCAGCCCAGACTTAGGGTGGTCGGGACCTCCTTGTTTAGGAGCTCTTCTTCCGTTCCACCTTTGGAGCCCTCCATCAGGCTCAGTTAGCCGGTTCTTTGATGTCCTCTCTGTGTAAATGCTGCTTGATCATTTTCTCTTGGTCTTTGATGAGCAAACCGGGAGGGAAGATGTTTGACCTGGGGACACGGGTTGTGGCAAGACAGGAAATTCCTCGTCTTGTTGGGGTACACAAAAGGGAAATTAAAGGGTCCCCTTACCTGGTGCACGCCTACTGCCGTGTCTGCCCTGCTTCTTCCAGGCAGCGTGAAGGGGCCTGAGCCCAGAGCTGCACAGGGGAAGATCTGAGGTAGCGGCTGCTCAAATTTCCCCCACTCCAGCCTGAGAGGAGTTTCATTAGCCCTATACACCCTCCAGTCACACTTTATATGAGGCCACAAGTGTCAAGCATTTGAAAGATGGCTTAAACTACATGAAAGGCTGGTTGATAGAGGTCACGACAAGTCCTACTCTGTAGATGCCTTCCTCTGAGGGTGACATCCAGCGCTAAGAGGGAGAGCTTAGCCCTGACAGCCAGAGTGTCAAATCCTCAGGCTGGTTTTCACAGAACCCCCTGAGCTGGACCTAGCTTCATTTTCCAGTTAGAAGATTGGGGATGAGGATCGTGCAAACATGCATTCCAACATGGGCCTGGTCCTGTCACTATTCAACTTGGAGGATGCTTCCTTTTCTAAGGCTCGAGAAGCATTATACTATACAACTCAAACCCAATGAACGGTACACTACCAAGAAATGTGTACCTTTGAAATCAGCTTCCAAAATGTAACTCCTTTGTCTCTAAAAGATAGCTGCCCTTCCCTTGGCTCTGATGACATGGACCAGGGACTCTTGGTAGTAGGGAGCAATCTCAGAATTGGGTCTTTCACACCAGTGTTGGGTAGCAGTCAGCTAATATTCCGACGGAATGGGAAGCCTTCTACCTAGGTTTCTTGGAGATTTGCTTCTCTCTAATGAGGGGGCGACTTGATCGGTTTATGTAACACAGGTGCCTTTGTTTTGCCCAAATGTCAAAGACCAATGACACTTCCGCAGAAATGAAGTCAAGGGGTGAAGCCTGCCTTCCATGGGCAGTCCAGTCAGGGGGTCTTGTGGAACCCGCCCTGAGGATTTGACACCCCAGCTCTCAGTGCTCAGATCTCCCTCTTCAGGCTGGATGTCACCCTCAGGGGAAGACATCTTCAGAGTAGGAGTGGTTGTGACCTCTGCCTGTGGACAGTTGAGGGGCAGGGCAGTCAGCCTGTGGGGAGAGTGCTGGGTGTGGAGGTGGGGGAGGCAGAGGGGACAGTTTGCTAGTGTTGATTTCGGAGATGCCGGCACAGGCTGAAAGACCCTAGTTTTTGAAAACAACCAACACACATCAACATTAAGCTCTGACTCTTTTCCTGGCAACACATCCCTGCTTCTGCTTCTAATACTGTCACCTCTGGACTCTTATTTTATTTTATTTACATTTTATTTGAGTCAAGATCTCACTCTGTTGCCCAGGCAGGAGTGTAGTGGCAAGGGCACGGCCCACTGCAGCCTCGACCTCCTAGACTCAGGTGATCCTCCCGCTTCAGCCTCCCGAGAAGCTGGGACTACAGGTTCATGCCACCACACCCAGCTAATTTTTTTTGTGGAGATGAGGTCTTTTTTTATGTTGCCTAGGCTGATCTTGCACTCCTGGGCTCAAGGGTCCTCCCACCTTGGCCTGCAAATCTTGCTATGTGAGCTTGAATAGGTCCGTGCCACATAGGTCCTTGGGCTTCTGTTTTCTTCTCTACCGTAAAGCAAGGATGTTGGACTCTAATCTCTTAGGTTCCCTTCCACATCAAAGTTCTGTATTCCATGACAACTTCCAAACAGCTTCCCAGGGAGGTGCTGTCATCAGATGTGTTTCCTATGAAGGATAGTGTGTAAGCTTCATTAACACTAATTCCTCAGGTCAAATGCGTTTTCCAGATATACTTGATATATCGAGGATCCGGGACACAGGTGTGGCTCATTTATATTGGAGGAGAAAGAGAGGAATGTTCAGGGAGGAGGAGAGCTGACCAAGGAGTACAGGGGTGAGCGACAGTCTGTGGAGGGTGCTCTGCCCATCGTTTAATGTACAAGGTTATTCAAGGCAAATGCCAAGATTCCAGAGGTAGAATTTTTTTCACCCTTCTAGCTGGCAGCAGGAAATCAGAATCCTTCAGGCTCCACAGTTGGAAACAGAAGGCATTCAGCCTTTGAGGTGGTCCCCGGTCACAGCCACCTCCTGGTATCCACACCCTGTGGTCACCCCTCTTCCCCTCGAGTGAGGGCTGGACCTGGAACTTTGCACTTCCATCGTGCGAGGGTGGTGAGGGTCTAGAAGCTACTTTTCGTTCATTTCTATACACGACATACTTCAAGTTTACCAGTGAGAATCTATTTCAAGCATTCATTATGCTAGCAAACAGGCCACTATTTTTGCTTTTAAAAAAGACCTGTTTCTGACACTATGCTCATTTGCAAGCCTTAATTTTGATTTAGATATGGATCCACGGTGGCTGCCTTTGGAGTATGGGTTTCCGATAAGAACTGTAGCTGAATGCAGGTCTGGCTATTCTTGAGTAGAATGCTTTCCTGAGCTCTGGCAGCCCAGCTCCAGACTCACAGCTAATAACGAACTACACACACACACACACACACACACACACACACACACACACACACAAACACACACACTGCCCTTTTGCACATGCTGAAGTATCTTAAAGCAAATTACAGCCAGTGGCGACTAAGGGTAGCTCTGTAGAGGGGTTACAATTTCTTGTTCATGTGCACGGCCAAACCTTTAGACTCCAGTTTTTCTTGACATTTGTTTATTTCTTGTTTTGTCATTCTCCATCCGGTACCCTGGAGTTCTTCTGAGACCTGATGGGAATGAAAGGGATGTTCTTACCCAATTCCCTACCTCTTCAAGCAGGGGTGAGAACAAAGGCGAGGGGTAGAGGGAGAGATTGAGGAGTGGCTCCTATGGTCTTGGGGTCACCAAGGACCTGGGTCCATGGCTGTTCTGATTCGGTGTGTATACCAGGGTTTCTGCCTGTGTCAGATGCAGGCGGTGGCATCCTGCTTTCCTTAAGATGCAGTTGGACCGCACTGCCCAGGCACATCAAGAAGGACTTGGGACATTCTGGGATTGCCAAGGCTCAAAATCCCAGGAATGTGTTAATATTAGGTTGATGCATACGTTTGTGGCATTTGTGTTTGGCATGGCAACACTGTGGTGTTGGGAGTTTGTTTATTGTTTTTCGTGTGTCACTTGGAGTGACCACGCTGTGCTTGTGAATACACCTTGCATTTTGATTTGAAGAAAGTCAGTGCTATTTGTGGGCTAAAGAAGACGGAGTGTCGAGTGGAAAAAAATGGACACTTCTGATGTATTCTTCTGTTTGAGTCTAGCAGAAGAGTCAAGGCAGCGGAGGTGGCTGGAGACCTTTGGGCCATGTGCGGGAGAATGCCCTCGGGGACAGCACGGCAAGAAGATGGCTTTGTTGTTTCAAAGAGGGCCACTTGGACCTGAGGGATTCCCCAGGAATTGTTCAGGAAGTTCAGGAAGGAATAGTTCAGGAAGATAGTTCAGGAAGACTATCAGACTTTGATGGAGACCGTTTTAACCCTTTAATCCACAATGATCCATGTCAGTCAGCCTGAGAATTGGTACGTGTGATGAACCATGACCACTCAACCATCGTTGCACTCCGTGAGCAAGCACAAAATGCCACGAACTTATGCATCAGACCAATACATAGCTAAAAACCACAGTGTGGGATTGGGACCTTCATTCTAACCGCTGACCTTTTAGGTGCTCTGCCCAACTCCTTTAGGGGGCGCATCTGCCAGTTTTATATGAAAAGTCTATAACTCCCCGAAGGGCAGTTTGGTGACCCAAGGCAGCAAGCCTCATTGCTAGATGGAATCTGGGGATTCAAACCCAAGGTATTTCCTAGGACCCGCTTATTAAACTACTATGAGACTGGAAACAGTGGAAATCAAACAGATTAATAAAAGTCTGCAAAATAAAAAATGAACTGACCCTAACGCCATCACCACCTGTTCTCAGAACTGTTATTCCCGTTTTAGAGGAAGCACTGGGGTAAGAGGCAGTGGCTGGGACCTGTCTACCTTAGGCGCTCACCCACCCCTCCCCATGGGCATCAGCTATTTCTTAACATCTGCCTGCGCTTGTGGTTATTCATTCCCTGCCCTCCTGCAGACCTCCTGAAGACCGGGGCTTTAACAGAACTCTGAATCCACCGAGGACTTGCCTTGCAGCGAGCGCACAGGTGGGCTTGCTGGACGTGGGTGGCATAGGTGCGGTGCGGTGCTTCCTGAGGCTTTCTGAGAGGCCGCTAACACCCACTGAGTGTGATTTTTTTTTTTAGAGGGCAGAAGCAAGCTGTCCTCTGGCAGTCCCCTGGCCTCTGGATCCCCAGTCGGTCATGACTGCCTGGACTGTAACCGTGGAAAGACGCGCTGCTTGCTGGCCCCTCTCCTCTGGGCTGCGTTTACGCTGACCAAGCTCCAGTTGTATTTTGTTTTGGGGCCTGCCTGGGTGGGTAAGAAAGAAGCAGGTTTCTTTGGGGTGGGGAGGAACATTCCTTTCTTCCTGTGGGGAAGGTGGTATTTATGTTTCTCAGAAAAGAAATTCCCGAAGAATAACATATTGCTATACGCTTTGGATGTTTGGGGTCAAAAGAGAACAATTTAAGCAATCTATTTCTCCTCTGAAATGCTGTCAGAGGGTCAAGAGGGAGTTCAACCTAGGAGAGCCCCTTTTCAGATTTAGCATGTGCAGAAAGCAATGGTGTCGAACTCTGCTTAAAATCAACTTGGAGCTTTTAAAAGAAAAACCCATGCTGAGTCCCACCCCAGACCAATTAAATTAGACTCTTGGCAAGGAGGCCTGCGTCTTGGTAGTTCTTGGTGATTTTAATGTGTGGTCAAGGTTCACTTTCAGTGAAGTGTTGTCTAGCTTATATGTAAGGAAGAATGACCTTTTTTTTTGAGCTGGAGGTCATACTCTGTTGCCCAGGCTGGAGTGCAGTGGCACAATCATGGCTCTCTGCAGTCACAGCCTCCTGGGCGCAGGTGATCCTCCCGTCTCAGCCTCTTGAGTAGCTGGGACTACAGGAGTGCATCACCATTCCCAGCTAATTTTTGATTTTTTGTAGAGACAGGTCTTGCTTATGTTGCCTAGGCTGGTCTTGAACTCCTAGGCTCAAGCAATCCTCTTGCCTTGGCCTCCCAAAGTGCTGGGATTACAGGTGTGGGGAGCCACTGCGCCCGGCCAAGAGGGACTCTTGATTACCTGAGGTTAGTTGGAAAAAATAAAAATATCAATTATTTATTGAGTGTCTTCCCCTTGTCAGGCATTGTGCTGGACACTTACCTTATGTTATTCCACAACAACCCACAACAACTCACAACAACCCGGTTAGGTCAGTGATGTGTTCTGTCTCCATTTTACAGAAGAAAAACTGAATCTTAGAAAGATGGGCCGATTTGAACAAGGTCACCCAGCTAGGAGGTTGTGGAGCTAGAATTTGGGGTAAGGTCTATGTGGTTCCACAGCCCCTAAGCTGTGGGATCCAACAAAGGGCCCGCTGAGGGGCAGAGGAAGGGGAAGGACTCCGGCCTTCTGCAGACGGTGCGTTTGGGACTGTGGCTAGAGATGGGCAGTTTCAAGATCTTGTTAAGGACTTCTTGTGTTCCTCTGTCACGCAGCTTTCATGGGTCCTTCCCCATTTCCTGCTGCTGTTCTTTTCTCTTTCCCCCTGTTATTTAGTCCTGCCTTTTATGGCTTTGTAGACGAAGAGCTGGGCCAGAATACGGTGCCTTTCAAAACCAGAATTCGTCATCTTTCCGTCCAAACCAACTTCTCCAACTGTGAGTTGCCTCCTGCAGAATGAGGTGCTCCCGCGTCCCACCAGGCATGCCAGCCTGAAACCTGGCACTGGTCTCTAACCCCTTTTGCATCCTGACTTCCTCACCACGTTGATGACAGAGCTTGGTCCAGAGCCAGGGCCTGATTGTATGGAATCCTTTTCCTCTCTCTCGTCTGCTGCCATCAGTCTTTTCCTCCTTCCCTCTGGTTGATCATCTCATTACAGAAGAAGCATGCTACTTATTTAAAAGTAGGAACAGAACAGAGTGTAAGTTTCTCTGACTACGCCTTTTCATATCGTTTTGACTTTTGGAAGAATGCTGATGTTGTTTCATGTATTCAAATAGTAAAATCAAATCAGCAATGATGAGAAGGTAAAAAAAAAAAAAGCATTTTTAAAGCTAGAAGAAAACTGAAGCAAATGAACCCAGGTGTATTTCAAATAAATAACATTGCCATGAGGAAAAAGCCCGGGTAAAGTAACTTATGTACACAGTATTCAGCAACATACATGCAGCCTTGAACAGGGTGAGGCGACAGGGAGAATACTCTGTAGTTGGTTTACTTTTGGGAGAAACCATTCTGAAATTATTTTAGATGTGTCAGAGGATTGAGTAATGAATAAACGAGGTCATGTTGGGAGCACAAGCTGTCATGGTGGAATAAGAGAGGGGCAAATGTGGAAGTTTAAAAAAATCCTGCAGGAACTGATAGAAATGGGCATTAGTATGGATTCAGAATTGATTGTTGTGTACAGATACACATTTATGTATATTTCCTAGCTTTGTCCACTGCAAAAGTAGAAGCCACGGCATGCTAGCAGCAATGAAAACACCTAGCACCCGGATCTGGGTCTCTAATATCATTGCCCAATCAAAGGAACCGGCAATCCTTGGAGAGAGAGCTGATCCCAGATCTGAGCAGGGTGGGTACAAGATGAGCCTGAAATATCTTGTTCTGGTGGAAAGAAAGAAAACAATAAAATAAAATGATGGAATGTGTCACTAGGACAGAGGGACCAGTTTGGGGATTCCCATTGGGCACATAAGAGGTAATCTGAGCACTTAAAGACAGTAGTGAATTACAAAACACTGAAGAAAACAAGAATCCACGAATCCATACTGGTAATAAATAGAAAGTCAGTGGAGGACAAAGGAGGTCTCTTGTTACAGTGGAATGTCAGGTACCTACTGGTAAGTATGGAAGGAGTGCTAAGGTTGGAAAGTCATTATTTTGCAACCATCATGGTAAAATTGCTTCTGGTAAGAATCATCAACAGATGCTGTTGTAGTCCATTTAGCCTGCTTAAACAAAAAGATCATCAACTGAGTAGCTTTTAAATAACAGAAATTTATTTCTCACAGTTCTGGAGGCTAGAAAGTCCAAAATCAAGGTGTTGGCGCATGAGACGTCTGGTGAGGGTCCTCTTCCTCCTAGATGGACGTCTTTTCACTGCTTCCTCACATGGCAGAAGGGACAGGCTGCTCTCCAAGATCTCTTTTATGATTGGCACTGATCCCATTCACAAGGGCTCCACCTGTGTGACCCACTCACCTCCCAAAGACCCTGTCTCTTAGTACTATCACGTTGGGGCTTATGTTTCAACATACGAATTTTGGGGGGATGCAAACATTCAGATGGTAGCAGATGCTAGACCTAGGAGAGACATTTTGATGAGAAACAGATGATGAGGTGGTACCTCCACAGTGTACCCGAAACGGGGTTGAAAACCAGAGGCACAGAAAACGTGGGTAATGCCTCTGAGTCAGACACCCCACAGGCCATTCTCTCTCAATAACCATGCTACCAAAACAAAAAAACAAAACAAAAAATCCCCAGCAAATTTAAGTTCCAAGGTTCTATTTTAGATTTGGTTTCTCAATGACTTTAAACCTTAAAATAGAAGTGTACCAAGCAGACACCTCATTTTTCAGTATCGAATTAAGTTCTGCTGATAACGGATGGATACTTTCCACATTAATGTAAGATGTGAGCACGCATCGCGAGATAATGTAATGCACTCCAGGAACTGACAGTGATATATTAAGATACTGATTAGAAGTAAAACTGATACATCATTCCTTATAGTGTACACGAATAGTACCAGTGCATAACAGTGCCTCTTGGGACTGAGGTCATTTATTTTTTCTCCTGGATATATTGTTTATATCATGTTCTCTCCCTCATGTTATATATTAAATTGTTTAATGTAAGCCATAAGAGAGCAAATGTCACTTAAAGGTCTTTCCCCACCCCCTCTTAAAATCTGAAGAATCAAATCTTCTAAAGCAGGTGATCTGTCAGTTTTCATTCCTGAATGTCACCGGGACGTACAGCTTTTCTTATCAGTTCATTTCACATTCCCAAATCAAATGACTATTAATCTACAACATCTGAGTAGAAAGACTGTGGGCTTCCTGACATTTATATAGGTTGCTTTCTGGGTCCCAAATGTGTATCTGCAGGAATGAAAGCTTCTCTGAAGTTGGTAGAAAAATCAACTCGTTATTAGAAAATTTCCTAGAAGAGGAAGTCTGTTTAGAGTCAAGTTGATAATTAATAACTACTATTCTTATTTTTGGAAAATGTGTGTGTGTGTGTGTGTGTGTGTGTGTGTGTGTGTGCACATGTGTGTGCGCATAGTGACATAAGGGTAAAGCAACTACATGCCTTGGAAAATAGGATAATCCAAAATTAAACGATTTTTTTCTGTTATCGTAAGCAGTTCTTTTTTCTTTTCTTTTTTTTTTGGAGTTGGAGTCTCACTCTGTCGCCCAGACTGGAGTGCAGTGGCCGCTCCCGGCCACTGCAGCCTCGACCTGCTGGGTACCAGCAATCCTTCTGCCTCAGCCTTCCGAGTAGCTGGAATTACAGGCATGCGCTACCACGCCCGGCTGATTTTTTGATTTATTGTAGAGATGAGGGCTTGCCAAGTTGCCCAGGCGGGTCTTGAACCCGCGGACTCAGGCAATCCACTCACCTCAGCCTCCCAAAGCGCAGGATTACAGGCTGAGCCACCGAGCCCGGCTCGTAAGCAGTTCTTTAGTCTAGAAAGACAGAAAGACAACACTAATAATCGCCACTTACAGTGTGTCTGGCACAGGGAAAGAACATACACATCATCTCATTTAATCTGCACCAAAATACATCCCCTGTGGGGGTGGTTGCAATGATTCCACGCACAATGTACCAGTAAATTTGGTCTCTGCCCTCAAAATCTCTCCTGCGTGTTTCCCCACACCTCTCTGGTGACTTCCCAGTCTACACTGTTCTCATCTCTTACCTGGATTACTGTTGAAGTCTCCTAATCGGTCTCTCTGCTTCACTCTGGTCTCTGTGCTGTTCACACATTATTCCGTCTTGCAGGCACTTGGTAAGGTTGAATTCTCCTGCTGCCTTTGAAGTCAGGTGCGGTCAGGTGATTTGCTTGGGCCAATAAAATGTGAGGGGAAGGGAAGCCTGTCTCTCCCAGGGTACAGCTTTACACCCCGGCATGGGTCCCTGCGCTCTCTTTTCTTTCTGCTGTGATGATCTGCAGTGATTCATATAGAAACTGTTCTGTCCCCAGGTCCCAGAATGCGGGGGTGGGGCAGTGTGGGCAGACCCCAGTCAACTTACAGCAGGAGTGGAGTGGGAGTGAGAAATCCACGCTGCTTTTCTAAGTCGCTAGGAACTTGTGGTTATTTATCCCAGCACATGGTCAGGCCGACCCTTGGCTGATGCAGTCTTCAAACTGCAGCAGGCGCAGGCCTTCCAGCACACAGCAGTGTCTGTCCCTCAGGACTTCAAGTGACTTCTCATCAACAGAGAATGAGACCCAATGGGCTCATTTTTAGGCCCTTGGGCCTCATCCTCTACCACTCTCCCCCTCACTCCCGTTCCTCAAGCCTCGTCAGCCTCTCGCTGTCACTTGACGATTCCTCGCTTGTGATTTTTGCCTGGCTATTATGAGGCTCCTTCTGTTCTGTATTTATTTTTATTTTTTTATTTTAAAAAATTTTTATTTTAAAGATGGGGGTACAATTCAGCCTTAGGTATATAAATGTTCATTTTTCAGGTCCCCTTATTGATGGAGTGTGACCCCCCCTCCCCTGGCAGTTTCCCACAATTGCCAATCCCACTCTCCCCTCAGCTGTTTCCCACTACTTCCAATCCCTTTCTTATGGTATTAGGATAATTGTTCAAGTTCCACTTATGAATGAGAACATATGGTACTCAGTTCTTTGTTTCTGTGGTAACTCACTCCACAGTAGTGTAGACTCCAAGTCCAAGTTGCTGTGAAGTTTGTAATTGTGTCCTTTATGACTGCTTAATATTCCATCATGTGTATGTACCACATTTTAAAAATCCAGTCTACTTTTGATGGGCAGCGCGGTGGGTTCTATGCTTTTGCTATTGTGAGTAGTGCTGCAATAAACATGTATGTGCAGGTATCTTTTTCATAGAGTGATTTGAGTTCCTCTGGGTGTATTCCCAGGAGGGGGATTGCAGGATCATGTGGAAGGTTGATTTTTAGATCTTTTAGGAATCCCAAACTGATTTCCACAGAGGTTGTACTAGTTTACCCTTTCACCAATAGTGTAGAAATGTTGCTTTTTCCCCACATCTATTTTTTTCTTTTGTTTTGTTTTTGGAGTCAGGGTTTCACTCTGTCACCCAGGCTGGAGTGCGGAGGGAGGCACTGCCCCCTCGACCTCCTAGGATCAGGTGAGCTTCCTTCCTTGGTCTCCTGAGTAGTTGCGACTACAGGCACGTGCCA
This sequence comes from Carlito syrichta, assembly GCF_000164805.1. NCBI lineage: Eukaryota > Metazoa > Chordata > Mammalia > Primates > Tarsiidae > Carlito > Carlito syrichta. The sequence goes on from NW_007253956.1 coordinate 260,777, forward strand.
ACACGCCTAGCTAATCTTTTGCTTTTTTGTAGAGATGTGGTCTTGCTGTGTTGCCTAGGATGGTCTTGAACTCCTGGGCCCAAGTCATTCTCCTGCCTTGGCTTCCCAAAGTGCTGGGATTATAGGTAAGAGCCACTGCCCCCGACTCCCTTCTGATCTTCATTTTGCTTTTGTTTAAATGTCCCCTCCTCAGAGACGCTTTCCTGACTACTTTATCTGAAATAACACCCAGCACGCTGCTCACCCTGCTTTCTTTTCTTTCATCGTGGATATCAACTGACTACTCCCTGACTCTGTCGTTTCTATATTTTTGTCTTTTGACTGTGCTCCTTCTGAGGATCTTTACCTGTTCTGTCCATTGCTGGAGCTTGCTCTATAGTTACTGACCCACTCTAGACACTCAACCAGCATGTGTTGAATGACGGTGAACCCCATTTTACACACGAGAAAACCACGCACAGAGAAGTGAAGTAACTTGGCTAAGGTCACACTAGTAGTTAGGCAAGGGGTTGTAATCAAGCCTAGGCCTCTGCCTTCAGTGTGTTCAGGCCCCAGACTCTTCTCCACACATCAGCCCTCATGAGCGTGGTGCTCCTGGGTCCTTGGAGCATCCCGGCCCCGAGCTTTCTCTGATAAGGCCAAAAGTTGCTAAGGCCTGAAGTTAGAATGAGTGGTTTTGAAACACTCCACACTCTGTTGTGGTTCATCTGCCTGCCCCGTGGGTTGTATCTGTTTTCCAACTTTATTCCCAAGACACTTTTTCTCATGGAGAAGTCTTGCCATAGAACACGTAAAAAAATCACAGGGATCCAAAAGTCACTATTTGCCTTCAAAAGGAAAGGTTTTGCACGTAGCTTTGAAAATGCAACCTGCTGGGCTCAGGCAATCCTTCCGCCTCAGCCTTCCAAGTAGCTGGAACCACAGGCACTTGCCAGGACACCCTGCTAGCTTTTTGGGGGGTTTTTTGTTATAATTTATTGTAGAGACTTGGTCTTGCCAAGTTGCCCAGGCTGGTCTTGAATCCCTGGGCTCAGGCAATCCTGTTGCCTCCACCTCCCAAAGTGCTGGGATGATAGGTGTGAGCCACTGTACCCGGCCTGTTTTGGAAATGCATGTTGAACACAAGAGTAATGCAGCATTTTGAAGAGACCCCAGTCCCAGGGCCCGGAAGGAGCCCGTGGGCTGGGCTGGGCTGGGCTGAGTTGCTCGGTGCTCAGCGACTCTTCGGGGTGGTACTGTTGCCCTGCACCCCACTGGGCCTCACACCCACACTGGAGCATGGCTTGCTCTGCTCACAACGTAGACAGGGAGTGGGGACATGCCAAGACCCAAGAAAGCCTTGTCAGTAAATAGAAGAGCTAAAAAGGATCTGCCTGGATGATCAGCGAATTTCTAGCTGAAGTTTTTATAGAGTCACAGACCACTGGAAGAAGAAACACCTTAGAGCTTATCAGACTGGTATGCTTGGCACTGGTCTGCAGGCCGCCCACCTTAGTCTTAACCGGCGCTGAGTCTGAGATGGAGCTTGGCCGAGTCCCACTTCAAAACTTCGGAAGCAGAACGGGTGGGACTGGAGCTCAGAAATCCGCATCTCTAACTAGCTCTCCTGGTGTTTCTCATGGACACTCACCTCTGGGTCTCGTTCACCCTGCTTAATTGAGAGGTTTAGAGAAACTGAGGCCTAGGGATATGATGCTTGTGGAAATGATTATGTCAAATTGTAACAAGGAAAGGTGAAAGTAATTTTCAGGGTCAAATAAAATTTTAAGAGTCATCATTCATCTCTGTTTTTGGCACAGACATGCCTAATAAAAAAACATAAACATAAAAACACAGTTCTCTATAGAAAGCGTGTGGCAAATAGCGGTTTTCTCTCATACTCCTGGAAGTTGGTTTGCAGAGGCTCTGCACACCCCACTCTAGAGTGATGGCTCTTATCTGCAAAAAGAGCCTGCCATGAATTTTGCTTCTGTCTCTTCCAGCAGAATTAAGGCTACTGGCAAGTTAGCAAGTGGCTGGAAGAAGTGAGGAGAGCGAGAGACTGGGGAAGATAAAGAAAAATGAGCGAAACCCCAGCAGATTATTCATCAAAATAAATATCGTGGAGCACTTTTTCAGGGGCTCTTATGACATGAGGTGAGGAATCATACAGCGTGCGTGAGTGAAACCAGTGTAGTCATGTGCATCACCAGTTCCCTCCCCACACAGATGTGAAATCAGGCCCAGAGCCTATCATCTGCCCAGGAGTGACTAATTATTGGAGAACAGAAGATTCTCTGCAGCTTATCCTTCGTATCAATACATGAAAAAATCCCTAGAATTTTGTGGTCAAATGTGGCTTGAAGTGAATAGATAAGAGCCCCACTAAATGGAAGTGTGCCTCCATTCCTAAAGAAAGTTGGTGAGCAGCCCACAGAATATGCTGATGAAGGTCCCATCTGTTTAAACAAAGTAGTGGAACACTGGCGATACATTTCAGCCAGAGACCATGAGTGGTTATTTTTTCTTGACGGTCTTGTTGGCTTTTTTTTCCCCCTAAGCCCAGAGAACTATTTGAGAATGAAATATAGATGATGATATTGGCTTCCAGTTAACGTTACACTTTTTGTTTGGAGAGAGAAAAATCCATCGGCACAAAGTCTCTGGTAAACACTGTTGTGTGATAAATTGTTATGAGAATAAAGTCATAAGGAAAACTCAGCTTCACAAATGACACACGTAGAAAAACAGCAGATGTCTGATGAAGTAAAGAACCGACTTATTGCCAAGACCTTGAAAAACAAAATTAATTTCCTTTCGTCTTTGATAATGATGATGTAATGTGGTTAATAGGAAGAGCCTGCCATGCTCAAGTAGTTATAGAAGGAGAAATGTTTGCCAGGCACCGGGTTTTAGTGCCGTTACTCTCACTATGTCAGTCGCTAAAAACCAGGGAAAGGAGCAAGGAACTTGTTTTGTGTTGTTTGCAATGTCAGTGGACTTGGGCCCTATTATTATTTTTATGCAGCTATCTCATAAAGAGGGGAAGAAAAACAGTTTTGCTCTGACAGTAATTTCAGATATTTGAAGTCATGGACAGTCATCATCAGTGAAAAAAGTGATTCCACAAGAATAAAATAGAGTCATCGATATTTTAAGAGCAATTCGTTTTCCGTAGTGGGGAGAATGCTTGGATTTTAGGTAAATGGGAGCACGTGGCTGTTGCCCCTTACCATACAGATGAAGAGTTCAGGCACACACTAAAGAAAGATTTATCTAACAACTACTTAAGCCTACAAGCAATTCACAGGTGAATCCTTTCAGCCCCAGCTAAAAATAATCAATGCAAATGCTTTACTTACGGACACCGATTATTGCTTGCAACTCATGTTTTAGAATGTAGAAGCTGTTGCGTTTTCTGATTCTAATAAACTAGATTTAACATCAGCAAAGTGGCAGGCAGCCTAGCTCAGGTCTTGGTTAGAATTGGGACCATTCTATCACACATCTAAATCTGTTTTGTCTGCTCTGAACCACATGCCATTGGAACACCTTTCTTTCTGAGTCCGAGAAAGGGAGATGTCCCTCTCTGGACAGCTGGCCGCCAAAGGGTCAGAATATTAGCCATTACAAGCAGCAGTGTGGCGGGGTTGATGAAGGTAGCCCTGCTCTTGAGTGCATTTCCCTGGATGTGCAATTCGAAGTATATGTGAGGTCCCTCCTTCAATGACTCCACTAGCAGAATCCAGGCAGACAGGTTGACAGCACTCCGGACCTGGAGACTGTTACCTCAGTGCCAAGGTCAGAAGTTTCAACTTTCTCTTGGTATTTTTGAGGCCAGTGATTATCTCTCTTCTCAGGGGAATATTTTTCTCCCTCAAGGAAGGCATTTTGAAGAACTCATGGATGGGTCTTTTACAAATCCACGATAGATTGTATTGAAATGTGAGATAGTTGAAAGTTTTATCTGTACTTTTAATTTTTTCTTCTCTGCTTTTAGACAATTTGTATTGAAAACACACTTAAAAAGTCCTGAGTTTATTCATTTTTCTTTTTTTCTACTTCACCTGGAAAAAAGTTTGATTTATCTAGGAGAGAAATCTGACAATATACCTATTGGCCTAAATTCTACTTTTTTATCATGAGAAGCTGCTTGGTTCAATGATGTTATAGCAATAAAAACAATAGTTGTAATAGGAATATTTTATCAAGCGTGTACCCTATGTGTGTTCGTGAAGTGTGTTTTGTACTATTTTATTAAACCTTCATAGCAAAATGATGAATTCAGTACCAGGAATAACCTCGTTTCACAGATGAGTTAATGGAGTTTTAGAAAAGTTAACTCGCTCAAGATCACACACACGCTTTTGTGTTAAAACTGGAATTTTTAACCTGTGCTCTTAATAACTAGGACATACCATTGCCCACAGTTCTCCAACACTGCGTTTCCTCTATCTTTTGATTATTTTACCCAGGAGTGCAGACATGTTCTGTGACATCGACACTTGCTGTTCTAAACTGGCCTGGGAGAGGTAAGTCCCTGTGCACGTGGGCTCCCCTGTTCGGAAAGGCTCTTATTAAAGTCAGAAATTTGGTTACTACATCATGGAGGCTGCTGAAAGTGCCGTTTTCAAAATATAGGCCAGGCTGTGGAAACTCCTTTCCCACCATAATACAAGTTCGGAAGATGTTGCTTTTTTGATGGCACTGGGAGCTCTGGATACATCTTTACACCACCTCTTCTGCTGCTATTTCTGCTGTCAGCTGGAAGATCTTTCTGCTCAGTAATCTAGCCCCAGAAGAGATGGCTAGAGAGCCTGCTGAACAGAGCTGTAGACCTTAAACTCCTGCATTTTCATACAAAGTTAAGCGGAAAGAAGTAAGAACTTGGAAGCTCATCTCGCAGAACAAAAAATTGAAGGAGAAGCTTGTGAACTTCATGCAGAAATTAGGGGAAGATTAAAAGACAGGTGGGAGGGATTTAATAGGTGAATACTCTCACGATGGGATGCAGGAGAGAAGAAAGGGGAAAAAAAAGACAGAACCATCAACATGGTGGACAGATTAAGAAATGAAAGTCAGGTTTCAAGATAGAAGAAAAATATCTGTGTGAGGGGTGGAAGATAAACTATATCCGTCTCAGTTTTTCTCTAAAATATCCTGATATTTTCATTTCTTTCTTTGAGTGGGGCTGCTGCTGATGTAGCTATTTTATAGAAAAATTAAGAATTATAAAATTCTGCATAAATTTTACTCTTGGGAACATTTGTTTATTCAGCCTTGCACATTACATTTGGTAGAAGTTCACTGTGAAAAAAGGAGGAACCTAGCTTATATCTTTGAAAATATGTTTGTTACTCAGAACAAAGAGAAGTAGTTTTTATAGGTACTAAATCTCAAATAACTGTGTTTTCATTCCTTGGAGTGGATGGGACAATAATCGGAAACTCAGAAAAACTCGCAAAAAAATTTGAAGGGGTTGCACTCCTGTCTTGCAAATAAGCACTTGCCTTGAATAGGTATGAAGGGGTTGGAAGACGACAAATATTACACAAAACGCTTTCAGACCTTGTGGTCTATCAGATATGTGGACAACCATGGGTTAATTATCTTTACTATTTTGATGGTTTGGCTTCTCAGAAAAAGAGGAAGTTAAAGCATAAACTTTCAAGATAGGTGAGATAGACAAAGTTCAGGTCCCACTCTAATAGTTATTTGTTTCAGGTGTTTTGGCAAATCATTTGCGACTTGGTCTCCTCATTTGTAAAATAGAGATAATCCCCCAACCTCAGGGGGTTGCTGTGGGGACCAACGAGAGGGTGTTATATACATGTTCCTGGTGAGGGAAGATGCTCACAGAATGGTAACTATTATCATTTTCTAGATGATAAACTAATCTTGGTGTTTATTTTTTAATTTTAAAGATGTGGGGTACAATTCAGAGTTAGGTATACAAACGGCCATTATGCAGGTGCCCTTGTTGATGAGGTGTACCCCCCTTCCCCAGGCAGTTTCCCACTACTGTCAGTATTTAAATATATAGGCAATTTTGTGTTTGGAGTATCCCTTGTGCCTAAAGTCTGGCATATTCTCATAATACTTGGACACTAAGCAGAGTACCATGAAGTTGGAGGCCATCTCAATGCTCTTCAGACTCTCAAAACAACAAGTCAGATATTTGATAATCTCTCTCGAAAAGCTGTACCTTTCTTTCATGGCACACTGGACAACTCATTCAATCATTGATCATTGAATGTTTATTTGGCTCCCACTATGTACCAGGCATTGTCTGGGTGCTGGATGTATGAAAGTACAACAAATAGATGAAGCTCTCCTTCATGGAACTTGTATTCTAGAAGGGGGAGAGAGCTAACAATGAACAAAATAACCACAGAAGACGATTTCTTGATTAGGGTAAGTTTTCTAAAGAAGAGTCCCAGGGTGATATAGTGGCAAGTAACTGAGTGGAGGTGGAAGACTGATTCAGGTGGGGGAAGTCCGGGAAGTGTCTTTGAGCAGGTGATTATTGAGCCAAGATTTGAAAGATGAGAAAGAGATGGAATAGTCTCTCATTGGTCCCCAGTGCAATCACCTGTCAGCAGGAAGGTGCTGGGTGCATCAGAGAAAGAGAAAGAAAGCCACTGTGTCTAGAATACGATGAGAAAAAGGGAAAGTGGTGCAGGCCAAGGTCTCCATGAGAGGACAGAGATAAGGAGCAAAAGGCTAGGAAGTGGAGCAGGGGTCACTACAGGAAGTAGCTCCATAATCAGACTTCACTTAAATCCCTCAAAGCAGAAGTATCCATTGTAGGCTGACTTCTGGTTCTTAGACATCCAAAAAGAGAAAGGCCAAAAAAATAAAGTAAAAAAGGAAATTTGCTGGGAAAAGAAACATTCGAGTTTTGGTCGCAATTTTATTTCAGAAAACACAACAAAACAAAGGTCCTTATTTCACCAGTCTTCCTGATGGGCCTCAGTGAAACGGAGACAATGGAAAGCTTTTGAAAAACCTTATTTCAGTTTGTCTTCATTGAGGTCCTAAAAATTTTATAAATATTATATGCATTATGTCTCATAAAACATAGTATGTGTACTATAATATATAGTCTTGGACTTCTATTAAAGGTTCAAAATCAACTATTTAAATTTCATATCAATTTTGATATTTTTGAAAAATAGGAATATGTTATACAAATTATAGCCATAGAGGCTGCTATGATTTGACGATGTCCTCAAAAGTTCATATTTTGGAAACTTAATTCCCAATGCAACAGTATTATGAGGTGGAGCCCAAGAGGTGATTAGATCATGAGGATTCTCTCTTCACTAATGGACTTCTTGTTGATATCATAGGAGTGGGTTAGTTATTGTGAGAGTGCTTCAATTACAAAAGCAAGTTTGGCCCTCCTTCATTCATTTCCGCTCGTGCTCTCTTGCCCTTCTATCTTTCACTGTGGTATCATGCAGCATGAAGACCCTTGCCAGATGCCAGCCTCCAGAACTGTGAGCCAAATACATTTCTGTTCATTACACATTACCCAGTCTGTGATATTCTCATATAGCAGTAGAAAACAGGAAGACAGATGCACAAACAGTATTTCAGCTTTAAATTGCCAAGAATTTTCTTGGTCACCCAGGGTTCACATGGTTGACGGCTTCATGCTAGGTGACATGACCACAGTGTAGCTTTTTAACCCAATTGGTGAAGGCATGATGCGAATGAGGCAGAGGTCACAGAGTCATATACCAGCGGTTGGTTTTCCTTGTTTTGTTTCAAGGCCAAGAGATCATTTAGCCAGGTTTAGGCCCATGTGTTTGGGCCAGGAGGAGCCCGGATGAGCTGCCAGGTGACAGTGTGTCAGTGGGCGGGGTAAAGGCATGTGTGAGAGCAGGCAATCGTCTCACTGGGACCCCACAAAGACACCTTGAGCTGAAGCTCCTCCTTTGACAGCAAGTCCTCTGATATTTGAGAAATCCTGTTAAAAGGCATATTCTAGAAAATGGCACTTTTCATTAAGACTCACTCATTGGACAAGTTGGTTTTCCCTTTGCTAAGACACTCTTGCTCATCCCATGTTTCCCTGACTCTAGTCCACAACTTGGATTGATTACGTTTTAGCATAAATCTTAGCATATTATAGGGTCATCTTCAAGTTATACAATATTAAGTGCAGGGAGCTAATTTGATTTTCTAGACACAGACAAAAAAATCGCCTTTTGCATGGCTTTTTTCCCCCTCCTACCTCTGTTGGCTGAAGAGCATGTGACTTGGTTTAGAGATATTTTTTTTCCCATGAGGTCGATCAGCAGTGTTGCTCAATCTTAGGCCAAGGGCCAAGTTCCATCTTTAGGCAGGTAGACCATACCAGGAGAGTTTACTGAGAGGTGGTGCATGTGTGCATCCAAAGGCTGTTTGACCCTGTCCTCTCCTGGTAACTACTTGAGAAGACTGGCAAGCAGCACTAACACGGGGTCTGAAGACAGTTGTCATTACCTTAATGGAACAGAAGGCTCCTTGCCCCTCAAGATTAGTGCAGATCACCACTAAGAGGGAAAGAGCAAAATAAATAAAATGAGTATACACCTGTAGGGAGACAGACATGTCAATAAACAATGTCTGGCTTCTTTAACACTTCGTACTTGAAAACCAAGAAAATTAATGTAAAGATGTATTTTTTGAACTATACCCCACATTTTCAAAATAAAAAAATTTAAAAAACAAAACAAACAAAAAGATGTATCTTCTGAAGGCCATGAGCACCGGGTGTAGGCATACGGAGTCCCTGGAGCTGTTTCTAGGTATTACTCCTGACTTAATTAACAGAAATGCAAGAAAGAGGAGAAGGTGTTTAAAAATAAGATAATTGGAGATCGGCAGCATAAGCATACCTAGGGATAAAAAAAAGCTTTGCTAAAGCCATGTGAAGATTTGGATAGCAAAGATTGGAAAGAGGTGTCACAGAAGAGAGAGGCCTTTTGGTTGAAGTTACAAATGGTAGGTTAGTAGGAAAGTTGCAGACATGTTTGTTTCAGGTTGGTGGCTCATATGCTGGCTCTGAAGTCAGTAGCCTTGGTTCAAATTCCAGCATTTCCAATTGTACCTATGCAACCATGGGAAAGACCATTAACCTATTTAGGCCCCACTTACCTCATCTGTTAAATGGTGCCTACTTCACAGGACTCTCATGGGGACTGAAAGAAATAATCTAAAGTTTGTCGAATGTTTAGCTCTGTGCCTGGGAAATATGAGCTCTCACTAAATGGTAACTGTCAATACTAACTCATGCTTAGAAGGAAACACACAAACAGCTTGGCAAGCAGTCAATATTCTTCCTCCAGGCTATAAATATAAAGCTGATATAGCCTATTTTTTGTTTGTATACTGGGCTCAAGCTATAACCATCATTGTGCTCCAAGACACTTGTTCTCCCCTCCCCCATCTTCATTTCCTGGCCCATGCTGCTCGTCTGTTTTGCTATCTCTTATCTAGATTTGACATCAGAGTGGTTTAATATGCTTTGGTGATCTTTGTCAAGCATTTCCTATACTTAATAATGAAAAACTCAAATTGATCTAAATATATGTTTACATATCTTGTAAAGGAGGAAGATACAAAACTTTCTTCCAAGAGCTGCAATAATGTATTTGATGTAAGTGGAGGCACTTGTGGATAAATATGACATATTAGTTAACGGAGCAATCCAGATGGCTGTGTTCCAAGAAGTCCCAAGAACTCTTTAGTAATTCAGCTTTCTTTGTTCTCTCTTTCAATTTCATGGATTAAGGATTTAGGAATCAAAGGTACAGTTAGAGGAGAGTGATGTAGAGATCAATGGAATTGATTATTTTTCTTTATTTCGATAGCTTTGGGGGGTACAAGTAGTTTTTGGTTACATAGGTACATTTATAGTGATGAAAAATGTCTGGGCTTTAAGTGTTCCCATCACTCCCACCTGTGCACATTGTACCAATGGGTGATTTTTTTTTTTTTTTTTTTTGTCTCTCTACCTCTACCCCCTGGAATTGATTTTTAAAAATTTTTTAATATATATTTTATTTTAAAGATGGGGTACAATGTGGGGGTACAATGCAGGATTAGGTATACAAGTGGACATGATACACGTAAAGTTTGGGCCTCCCTTTGGTCCCCACTTTGCCTGGTTTGAGATCAGGTACCTTTACTGATGTTGTGCTTCCCCCGCATCCCCGGCAGTATCCTGCCACTGCCAATCCCTCTTATAGTGTTATGGTAAATATTCAGGGTCCACTTATGAGTGAGAACATGTGGTACTAAGTTCTTCATTTCTGTGATAGATCACTAAGTATTATTGACTCTAAATCCATCCAAGTTGCTGTGAATGTTTGTCCTTCTTTATAACTGCATAATATTCCATTGTGTATATGTACCACATTTTTTTTTAATCCAGTCTAGTTTCAGTGGGCAGCATGGTTGATTTCATGTTTTTGTTATTGTGAACAGTGCTGCAGTCAATGTGTGTGGTATCTTTTTTTTAGAATGCTTTGAGTTCCTTCGGGTATATTCCTAGTAGGAGGATTACTGGGTCATACGGAAAGTCAATTTCTAGCTCTTTTAGAAATCGGCACACTGTTTTCCATAGAGGATGAACTAGTTTGCATTCCCACAAGCAGTGTAGAAGCGTTCCCTTTTCTCTACCACCTTGCCAGCATCTGTGATTGTTAGTTTTATTAGTGATGGTCATTCTTACTGGGGTTAGGTGGTATCTCAATGTGGTTTTGATTTGCATTTCTCTGATGACGAGTGAGGCTGAGCACTTTTTCATGTGTCTGTTGGCTGCCCTATGTCTTCTTTGAGAAGTGTCTATTCATGTCTTTTGCCCACTTTTTAATGGGGCTGTTTGTTTTTTTTCCTTGTCTGCACGTTTGAGTTTCTTGTAGATCCTGGATGTTAGGCCTTTGTCAGATATATAGTTGGCAAATATTTTTTCTAGTTCTGTGGGCTGTCTCCCTACTCTCTTAATGGTTTCTTGGAATTGGTTTTTAAATAAGTATTTCCATGGGTTCCCAAGCAGTTGATATGTCCCTAATGCACATCATCCTGAATGTAGCTTTATGTTATGTACTTTTTGATCCCAAGTTTCAAATCCTGGTTGGTGAAGTACTTCCAAATTATTTGAACTGAACAGTGAAACATCTTAGTTTTTATTATACTTCCTACATCTTAATGTTAATTTCAAAAATGAGAGCTACTTGCTTAGGTAGCCTTCCAACTACTTTTGCAAGTTTGGCTGTAGTAGAAGGCAAGTTGCTTTTGGAAGATTCAAAAAGTCCAGCGATACAGATGCTAGCCCTCCTCCTATGGTTTGTTTATTTAAAGGGACGGAGATCAGAAAAGGGTTCCAGGGCCATTTAGGCGTTTTTGTTTTTTAAATCAGAGAGAAGACTATTTTGAACTCCACTCCAAATATTCGTGGTTCTCAAAGGGAAAGGCGTAGCAATGGGCCAGATGAACCCTGATGGAAAATATCGGATCGTTTTGTTTACTCTCGTGTCAAGGGTTTATTGATCGAGTGAACTCTCCTGTAGTTTGGGGAGCCTTTGATCTGCCAGGGAGAAATTGGGTTTGGATTTTGGCGGAAGGGAGGGGAGGAGGCTGGGGAAGGATTTGGAATGTAATGGCCCTTGTTATCTGTAGTGGTCAGAGACACTGCTGACCTGGGCCAGCGCAGAGCTGCTGCCCAGGAGGAGGGTGGAGTGGAGGCCAGGGGACAGCCAGAGGGACCTGCAGGCAGGGCTCTGGCATTTTCAGTAGGAGCAGCACTTAGCTGAAGCTGCCGGAGTGATTTCTTGCTGCTAATAGATTTGTTTCTTTAGAGGCAGATAAGTAAGGGAAATGATGACTTTTAAGTGAATAGTTCCCCTGTACGGGGCTGGTTTGTGTCAGCTAGAGCAGTGGCAGGAAATACCGATGGGGGTTTTTGTAGCCCAGTGACAAAAGGCTTTGCTCTCTCCCCCCACCCCCTCAACCTCCCACCCTCGCTCCTTCTCGCCTACAAAACCCAGACGCCGGCCTCAGCCCCTCTGCCTGCTGGTGGAAGGCCAAGGCTTGTCTGAAAGCCGTTTAAGTAATTGCTCATAATTGCACAGGTTTCCCCGACTGGGCTTTTACCTCTCCACCCCTGAAATTAAAAGAGGCCAAAGATGTATGACCTTTTTCTAATGGGATGGGCACTGGAACAAAGGAATTCAAGGAAGAGGCCTTTATCAGGGCTCTTCCATGACAGCTAGGGGCCTGGGGAGAGACAGGATTGTCCTTTTTCACGTTGGAGAGGAACAGGGGTGGGAGGGAATTCCTCCTCTCCAAATCTCTCCCTTCTCTTTCTTCTTCCACCCTGGATGATCATCAAACCTTTGTCCAATGCTGGACACCATTTGATTCTTGAAAGGAGATGGATGCTGCCTGGCCGACAGCTCGGGGGTCCAGCTTCTTTATTTATGAGCCACGTCAGATAATTCAGTTAATGTCTCTGAGCTCCAGAGATAATGAGCTATGCCATCTGTCAGAGGGATCGGAGATAATATATGCAATACTGATGTCATTTCACTCACCTCCCTTTTATTTCTCTGAACTGGGAAGAGATAAATTCTAGACCTTGAATTTTATGCCCCAAATTAGTTGAGATCTGCAGTTTTAAACACAGAGCAGAATTTTAGAATGATCTGGTTTATTGCTTTGCAAATCTGGCTCTGCGTTGGAACTATCTGGGGGAGCTTTTAAAACTGTTGATACCCCCAGCCCCATATCTAGAGATTCTGACTTATTTGGCCTGAGATAGGATCTGATCAGTGTTTCTGTAAAAAGATTCTAGATTATTCCAAAGGGCAACCAGGGTTGAGAACCACTGACCTTGTTGAACTACCTCATTTCACAGATGAGAACACTGAGGCTGATAGAGATTCACTTGCTAATTCCTTTATTCATTAATTTGCTGATCCATCCATTTAGGCATCTGATGCCAAATGTAATACTGAACATTTGCTATGTGTCAGACAATGTTCTAAGCGCTGGTGGTAGAATTGAGTAGGTTTTTCTTGAAGGACAGCATAAGAACCAGGACTGAGAACTGGCCGGGGATAATTTCAACCTAAGTTTCTTCTTCATATCAGTGAAAGTTACACCTGGGAAGGAGAAATTGATCATTTGAAATGAGTGGCTGGTAGGAATTTAGGCTTCTGGCCTACATGGCGTCTACACTGTGCTGAGATTTCTGCAATTGTTACTCAATCCACACATCACAAACATTCTACACCTGGGGGCTTTGCATGCCTCAGACCATTTTCTCTAGGCTGTCCTCTTGGCCTCAAATTTGCCTCCTACATTTGGGCATGAAAAACGACTAGATTCTAGGCCTGGAAATCCTGCTGACACAAACAAAATGGCGACGATGTGAGAATTCTGTGTCTTGGTTTATGCCATTATAGTTAACGATCTGTCAGTGTTTTCATGATAAGCCCCTATTCTTGGGGACGTATAACCCAGTCATAAACGTTTTCTCCAGGCTGAGCCTTGGCACTTGTGATTTCAGCCTGGGAGCACATGTGTGTGTTGGTGTGTGCATGTGTTTTTACAAGGATATGAGGAAAAAAAATAAGTTAGCCATTTTTAAGCAAAGGATGGTGAGAAACAGGGAGAAAGGATGGTAATTGATTGCAGATGCCCTTTTGATGCTGCCAGGGCTTGAAAACTGCTGACTTGCTGTGCCTGCCCCCCAGTTGGGGTTATGAAGGGTTGAGATGCTATTTCGTGTCTTAATTTTGTGCAAGCAGTGTTAATTGACTAAGTAAAAATCCATATATGAAGGGCAGAATACAGACTGGGCTGCTTCCACAAGTGCAGGGGTTCACGCAAGTCTAAAGGCCATGGGGCCAGAAGCCAAAGATTCGAAATGATATTCTGCAAGACAAGCTTATTCTACCTAGGCCTGCTATTTCCCTCTTTCGCCCACTCCTGCTCTGTCCCTAGTTAATACGAAATGGAGGAAGTGCAGCAGGTTCTCAGAAGTTTGCCCTTGAGATATCTGGTGGCATCCATAGTTGTCATGGTGTATGGTTACTAGATGCCAGAAGACTTCTAATAATTTGGATTTAATAAGAGTATGTCATAACAAAATATGTGAAAGGTACCATACTAATCTATATTTGCTGGAATTCAGGAATCAAACAATCTATGGCACTCAAAAAATTGTAGCCATTTTGCCTTAAAAACAAAACAAAACTCAAATCATGTTGTGAACTAAGATGCTGTCACTTAAAATCTAAGAATGATCAATCTTGAACAATGAAGATATCTGCAGAAAACGAAAACCAGAGCCAGTAAAGTCACAACCAGTTTTGTCCAAAGAGATTCCTGGACATCAAAGGCCACAATGTACACCCTCAAACAAGATGAGCCCAGACCCTAGGACTGTCTCCATGTTTATACCTCCAAACCATGACCAAGCCAGGACACAGAAGTTTCTGGATCTGCCTTCCTTCACAACAATTCAATAACCACCTGCTGTGGATGCCACATATATTTTATTGCTAAAAGCTGATTTTGAGACGATATGCCCCAGGAAGCACTCATCTCAAGCAACTTTCTCTCTTGCTCATGATGTGGCAGCCATCCCACGCATCTTTGTGCTCCTTGAACACATCAAGTTCATCCCCCTTGTAGATCTTTGCACAGCTCTTTCCTGTGCTTGGAATGTTCTTCCCTCCTCTCTTTACATGGTTGATTCTTTATCCTCATTTTAGTCCCAGCTCAAATGTTGTCTTTCTTGTAGAGGCCCCCTCTTTCTCTGTCACTCTATTCCATTGGTCAGCAAACTATAGCCCAGGGACCAAATCTAGCTGTCCATCTGTTTTTGTAGGACCTGTGCTGAGGATGGTTTTTACATCTTTTACTGGTTGAAAGAAACAAAAAATAGAATAATATTTCATGTCACATAAGAATTGGATGAAATTCAAATTTTAGTGTCCATAAATAAAGCTGTATTTGAATACAACCATGCTCATTTATTTGCATATTGTCCACAGCTGTCTTCCTGCCACGATGGTAGAGCTGAGAAGCTACAATAGAGAGTGTTTGGCCCACAAAACCTCAGGCTCTTTATAGAAAAGGTTTGCCAATCTCTGCTCCGATCGATTCTCATACTATGTTTTGGTTTCCTTATAGCACTTGCCACTGGTTATAAATAATCTTATTATCTATTTGTCTGTAGAATAAAGATCTGGAGGGCAGGCCTTTTTTGCTTTGTCCATTGCTGCAGTGTGAGACATGAAACGGGTACTCAAAATGTATGTGCCGAATGAACTAATGAATGGATGGACACAGTTCCAGGGCCAAATTATGGACTCTGAAGCTGAAATTGGCACAGCTGCTCCTTCTTTCATTCAGTAACTGCTTACTGAATGTCTACCTTGTGCCAGGTGCTTGTGTCCTTGACTTATCTGTTCCTTTGTGGCCGTTGAAGTTGACTCATCGAGACTGCTGCCTTTTCTGAGCTGCTGGTTCCCATGGGCTCGGCAGACAGCCCACATCATCAGACAGTTCTGTCTCTCCGTGTCTATTGAGGCAGTCTCCTTCCTGGTACATCTTCCCCTCATGACAGACAGCACAGGGCTCTAAATCTCCTCGTGGGATGACCCATCCACCCTCCCTCGGGAAGACGCATCTGTCCTGGTTTTGCTCATTCAAGCACAACCTCTGCTTCTGCTTGTGCCCCAGAAATCCTCCTCTCCCCACATTCCCATTCATCCGGGCTTGCCCCGGTGGCCTCCCACACACACCTGCAAATCTCGTTCACACGGCGTCGGATTCATCATTGCTGGCCTGGAAGCATGAGAGAGGAGGGCGAGGGTCTGGTGGCGCTCACACTTCCCTTCCTCCTCCTTCCTGCCTTCTCCACAGAGGAGTTTTTGTGAAGCCATCTCCCTGTGCTTTCCCTGGATTAGACGCCTCATTTACTAAGGGTGCTTTTAGAGTGGGAGGATGGAGCAGCCTGCTTATAAGCATTAATGTATCTCAGTTCATCGTGCTGGTAGGAAAATAATGACACCCTCTGAGTTGACTTAGCAGTTGTCACACCTAACATTATGTTAAAAGGCCTCAGATTTGGACACACACACACACACACAATATGACTCATCTGTACAGAAGCCTGTCTCCTTTCCCCATGTGCTGGGGTAAAGTGTCCGTTTTTATGTCTTGTCTGGTTTGTAATTGTAGTGACCAAACAATCTGGATTTTTCCAGGCCAGATCTGGTTGAGAATGCACTTTCCTGTTGTAAAATTATGAACCCCAAGATTGAGTTGGTGAGTCTGTACTCCATCTGGGAGTTTGTAATAGGAAAAATTGGTCTATTTTGACACTAGCTTGTCAAATTTTCCTTGGGATGGTAAGGAGCAGGCAGAGTTCAGCCAGAGTGGGAGACAGCTGGAGAAGTTGAGGACAGCTGGGGACTGGGGGGGTCTGGGGAATGAGATAAGATGAAATTGATCACCATCGGTTCATGGATTGACTTGGTTCGGAACTGGGGATGGTTTCTCCTGGGTCATATCCTCCTTCTTGGTTCTTCCTCTAAATATGGTTCTGCTTGTGTTCCTGCAGAACCTCCAAGAACATCAGAGCAGAAAGTTCAAATAAAGGGTAATGCCATTTATGTTGACCACCTGGCAACCCCAAGTGCTGAGAAAAGCTCCAGGCCCATGTGGGTGCTTTGTAAACATCATTTAATGTTTAATGGAGGGAAGAGACTAGTAAACGTGCTTTCAGTTGGCAAGAGAATAGGGAATCTGATCCCTTCCTTCTGACATTTAAACCCTGCTTTTTCCACACACAAAAACACATAATACAGCTAAGGAGAATAGAGGAGACACACAGAGGTTTGATGGAGCAATTCATACAGAAAAATACAATTCCTGCTTTTTGTTGTTAAATGGGCATCCAGAAATACCAACCCCACAGTGCAGAGGTGGGACACATTTTGACATCATTAAACACAAGGTTTGGAAAAGACACTGGTCAGTTGGGTTTGGACAAGGGTAAGAAAAAGGAAGGTCTGACCCCTTTTTTCCTCCCCTACCCCCACCCCTTGTTCCAAAGACTCTCAGGACTCCTAAGAGCAGAGCATCTCAGAATTCTAAGAACATATGTATCACCTGTGGGTCTTGTAAAACCCAGATGCAGATTCACTAGGTTTTGTGCACTTCTTCTTTTTTTTTTTCAGGATTTATTTTTTAGTTTTTGTAGAGATGAGTTCCTGCAATGTTTCCCAGGTAGTCTCAAACTCCTGGCCTCAAACAATCCTCCCACCTCAGCCTCCCAAAGTGCTTGGATCACATGTGTGAGCCATTGCACCGGCAGGGAACCTGCACTTCTAATGGGCATCCAGGCGATATCAGTTCTGTTGGTCAAGTCCACACTTTCAGTAGTGAGGCTGTAGAGAACACGTTCTTGAGTCAAAACTGCTTGCCTCCTCTTGGCCTGAGGAGGCAAGCAATCCTTGGGCTAGGACTCTGAGGCGAGAGACATTTTTCTGGGCTGGAGGGCTAGACGTGTGAGTATGTGTATGTGTATGTGTGTGTGTGTGTGTGTGTGTGTGTGTGTGCGCGCGCGCGCGTGTGTGTGTATGTGTGTGCTGTGTGTCGCTTGGGCTCCTTACGATCCTGCTTCTGAAGCTTATGGCTGGGTATCCTCCATATCTTCCAGTGGAACTGAGATTCTCTCTGCCTTCCCTGCCATGTGTCCATGCTCTGTCTCCATTAGGATCCCTGATCCTAGGCTGACAGTGGGAGTTGCTCACCCTTAGGAAAAGACTCCACCGCTCCTTAACTGGGTAAATTACTTGAGAGCTATGTCTCAGTTTCTTCATCTGTAAGATGGACACTAAAAAGTACCTATGACACAGCGTTTTTAGAATTTAATTAATTAACCCATGTAGAATACTTCATACAATGCCTAACTCAGAAAAAACTCTCCGGAAATGTTATACAATACGGCCACATACACTGGTCTCTGACCCTCTGGTAGCGCTTAGGAGGAAAGTGTTGCTGTATTTGTGACTAAGTTTTCGTTGTATTTATTGTTCACAGGGAGGTGGCTAGGCACACTGTAATTAGAAGACTGTGAAGTGAGTGGGCTCAGGAACAAAGGGCTAGTCTTGGTCACCCTAGGTCACTTCAGGTGGCAGGTTCAGGCAAACACCCAGCAGTCTCAGCAAATGTAGAAGACTCTTCTAGAGACACAGTTGCTGTTGGTAGCAGGCATTCTGCTGTCACCTGGAAGGGATGGCATTGCTTCCTAATCTGATGACTGGATCTTACAGATGATTCTGTGAATCTCTGTTGCTCCTGTCATCACTCGGGCCCACATTCTCACTCTGGCACCCCTCCACTCTTCGCTCATGCCTTCTGCTCGCTTTTTCTGTGTCTGCCTTCCATTCTGCTGCTGTTCTACTCACTGCCTCTTGCTCTGTGTCTTCAGATCCAACCCTCTGAGACACTATCTGAGTTGGTTCAGCTAAATCTAGGGCAGAACACTTCAGATGAGCCCCTTATGGGCCGCTGACTTGCACACAGCCTAGTCAGCTATGGCCAGGACCCCATGGTTACAAAGTGTAAGTCATGATAGACCCTGTGGTTGGTAAAACCACCGTAGGCAGTTCCTTACCTGTAGGTCCTGTGCCATTGAGGATGCTTTTGGCAGTCAGCTGATTTAAGTGGTTTTCAAAGTAAGAAATTAATTATCTAATATAATAAGTTCAGAGGTAGGGTGTTTCCTGGTTGGGTCATTGTTGGTTGCTTGTCTAAACCTCATTTTCTCTTCTTTCCTGGCTGGAAGAACCTGTGATTTTGTTTCCATGTGGAGAGATGTTGTTAGGGAAGATTGCCCTGTCCCCAGAGCCTTCAGCAGGGATTTTGATGAGTTTCTTTCTGTTTCTTCTGCCAGTGATTGGTTTAGGAGGAGGCATATAACCCAATTCTGACCAATAAGACATGGAGACACTTCAGGGGAAAGTTTTCTTCCTCTTAAAAAGCAATGTGTGTTAACTTTCCAACTCAGCAATCCCACTCGAGGGAAATGAAAGCACACGTTCACACAAATACCTACCTGTTAATGTTTACAGCAGCTTTATTCATAACAGCTCAAGCTGGAAGCAGCCCAAGTGTCCATT
Organism: Carlito syrichta; assembly: GCF_000164805.1. Lineage (NCBI taxonomy): Eukaryota > Metazoa > Chordata > Mammalia > Primates > Tarsiidae > Carlito > Carlito syrichta. Next base: position 279,952 of record NW_007253956.1, read on the forward strand.
GACTGGTGAATGGAGAAACAAATTATGGTATATCCAATGGAGTATTGCTCGGCAAAAAAAACAAAAACAAACAAATGAACAGAACAAACCACTGATATATGCAATGACACGGAGGAATCTCGAATGCATTGTGTTTAGTGAAAAAAGCCAGACACCGAAGGCTACACTAGTGTATGATTTCATTTATCTGCTCTCCTTGCAAAGGGAAAATTATAGGGACAGAAATCATATTAGTGGTTACTTGGTTCTGGGGCTGAGAGAAGGACTGATGACTAGGGGACATGAAGGAACTTTTTGGTGTGATGAAAATATTCTCTATCTTGATTGTTACATGACGATATACATTTGCCAAACTCATCAAACTATACATTGTATAAAGATGAATTTACTGTATGTCACTTATGTATGTATAAACCTGGTTTTTACAAAAGCTGCGTATGAGAGAAAGCAGACCCTTTTCCGCCTTTGGACAATGCCTTCAACATCTTTTTTACATTTTTTTTTGTTTTGAGTTGGAGTCTCACTCTGTCGCCCAGACTGGAGTGCAGTGGCCGCTCCCGGCTACCGCAGCCTCGCCCTGCCTGGCTCTGGTGATCCTTCCACCTCAGCCTTCCAAGTAGCTGGAATTACAGGCATGTGCTACCATGCCCGGCTGATTTTTTATTTATTGTAGAGATGAAGTCTCGCCAAGTTGCCCAGGCGGGTCTCGAACCCTCAGGCTCTGGCAATCCACTCACCTCAGTCTCCCAAAGTGCGGGATTACAGGCTGAGCCACCGAGCCCGGCTCTTTTTTACATTATAATAATAGCATTTTTATGTTAGTGGATACACATGTGTATTCATTACATAAACATATATTGTGTAGTGGTGGGGATTGGGTCTCAGGTGGCCCACTCCCCAGACAGTCAACATTGTGCCCCAAAGGTAGTTTCTGAACCCTGGCCCCCCCCAGTGGTGTCCCCAGTGTTCATTATTTCCATCTTTGTGACTGCTTATCTCCCACATATGAGTGAGAACATGCGATGTTTGGTTTTCTGTTTCTGAGTCTGTTCACTTAGGATGATGAACTCTAGCTCCATCCACGTTGCTGCAAAGGGCATGATTTTCTTCTTTTTTTATGGCTGCATAGTATTCCATGGTGTATAGATATCACATTTTTATTGTCCACTGATCTGCTGATGGGCATTTAGGCTGATTCTACATCTTTGCAGTTGTGAATTGTGCTGCAATGAACATGCGGGTGCAGGTATTTTTTTAAAAATATAATGACCTCTGTTCTTTAGGGAAAATACCTTGTAGTGGGATTGCTGGATCGAATGGTAGATCTACTTTTAGTTCTTTGAGTAATTCCATACTACTTTCCATACTCAAGATGAATTAACAACTTAAATGTCAGACCTGAAACCATAAAAATCCTAGAAGAAAACCTAGGAAGAACTCTTATGGACATTGGTCTAGGCAAATAATTTATTGAAAAAACCTCAAAAGCAAATGCAACTAAAACAAAAATAAATAAGCGGGACTTAATTAAACTAAAAAGCTTCTGCCCAGCAAAATAAATAATTAACAGGGCAAATAGGCAACCTATGGAATCGGAGAATATATTCACAAACTTTACATCTGACCAAGGACTAATGTCCAGTATCTACAAAGAACTCAAATCAGCAAGAGAAAGGCAAATAACCCCATTAAAAAGTGGACCAACGACATGACCCTACACTCTCAAAAGAAGATATACAAATGGTCAGCAAACATATGAAAAAATGCTCAACATCACTTATTATCAGGGAAATGCAACTTAAAACCACAATAAGATACCACCTTACACCAGTCAGAATGGCCATTAATAAAACATTAAAAAAACAGTAGATGCTGGCGCAGATGTGGATGAAAGCGAACCCTTATACACTGTTGGTGGGAGTGCAAATTAGTACTGCCCCCATGGAACACCTTCAACATCTTATCTGAAGCTGAAGTGGCATCTTGGGACCCTGAGGGAGAGCCAACTTGGAAAGTCGCACAACATACCGAGGATGGTGGAGTCGAAAACATAGCTGAGCTGCTGAATTAACCAACCCTAGGATCACCCTTTCTCTTGTTATTTAAACTGGTTGAATCAGACTTTCTACCCAAAACATCCCATCCTTAATGATACGTTGTCTATATGTAAAGCTCTTTGTCCATCAGAATGGGAGAGCAGACACAGAAGGCATTCACAGCATCATCATCCACCTAGTACAATAATCTCTAGACACTGTGTAGGAGACTTTATGCTTTTTACATCTTGAGTCTCTTAGTTTGTACTTTCCACTCATTACTACAAAAGTTTCTGGGATAGCTGTTTCCCTTAGTCCTCTGGAGCTCATACATCACAGCTGCATGAAAAACATGTTCCCGTTATGTATATGGGAGGCCTGCAGCTGTTGGCTGGTGATGCTCTGGAGTGTTTGGAGCACAGATGAACCGAGCTTTTCAAAGTAGCTGGAAACTTGGTGTTGCCGTATGGTGTTCCCAACTGATCTTCTGATGGAGAGGACTTCAGGCTGAGGACTGAATGCAGCGGACCAGAATCCTCTTAACACATCCTGGAGAGGGGGGCAGATGGGCAGGTGGAGGTGAGCCCTGGGTCAGTAAACTTTGTAGACGCACCTTCAGAGGCTCAGTTATGGAAGTGAGTGGCGGCATTGGGAAAACTCTTTACTCAGGAGTTGAGGTCAGAAGCCTTTCTTCTCCTGGTTTCAGAGCCAAGAAAGTAGGAACACCAGAGATGTGCATAAATAACTCAAAGCTATAGATACAAAGGATGACCAAGGTAGGGTCTGGCAGTTTGGAGTGTTACCCTGTCTGTATACATGTGGCTTCAACGACTGGACAGTTTTGTGTCCGGAATCCTATCTTGCGACTAGAGAGAGATCTCCCTACCAGGTCTACATCGTGTCACTGACTTCACCAAGAGCACAAGATTCCTCCAGGTGAGCAAGGCCAGCCCATCCCGTCTTTCCGTCCCCTCACTGTGTCAGCGCCTCTTTCCTTCTTTTCACCTGGTAGGCCCGTGTGGCCTCCTGGTTTTCCAGCATTCCTAGAGTGGGCCTAGCATACCTGGGCGGTGGCTCACCTTGTGGGCCTCCCAAACTAAATAAGTCAGCTGTGGGAGCCAGAGTGGCCCCTGCTGAAGTCACTGAAGCCTGTTAAGCCTCTTTCCCAGCTGCATCCAACCAGGGGGCCTACCAAGTCTGGCTGGGTGCTAGCTAGCTCGTGCTCCAGGCTAGCCTGGGTTTGTGAAGTCATGACTTTATGAAGCTTTTAGGGCCCTCTTTAAAAGTTAAATATGAGAGAGAATATGCATTTAGAATGAGCAAAGAAATCACAAGAGATTATACATTGATAAGAGGTGAAAAATACCACAAATATTTTCCTAAAGTAGAAAGTAACAGAATATTTTGATTGATTAGCTGCCTAATGTTTCCCTAATACATCCCTCTCTGCATTTCCCCTACTTAGGATTTCACACATTTGATTCTGGTTGCTTCCATTTTAAACCCTGTTTCTTTTCCCCGGTACACACATTCTTGGGTACCAGGTTCAACAGGACCAATTCCATCACAATATGACCTTTGGCCCTGTTTTTTTATCTTCATGCTGGTGGAGGGAAGGGCATTCCTGGGGTAGGTGCCACACCAGGTAATAACCATCCATGGGAAGTGGCTGGGAACCACATGCATACATTCTACTGAACACATATGAAATGCATCCCCAGTTTAACTTCTTAGCCAGATTTCCCAAATGCCAGCAGCCACTCCAAAGCCACCCAACTCGAGAGGAAGTGTGGCGGAGGGAAAGCCAGGATGGAAAACTGTGATGTGCTTAAGCCAATTGCAGTTAAAATATTATACACCTGCAAGTTTCATAAAATGTGTAACTAGGTAAGCTTTTTGCTAAGGCTTCTTCCAGGGTGGCTGAAGTCACCTTTTTCAGGGAGGGTCCCTGAGACTCAAGCTTTATTAACTTTGGGGTAAGTCTTTCTCTGATTTAATCAAATTAAAGTTTGTCATTGGTACACTGGCGTGATGGTGAATCATTGTGTGAAACACGTGCTGCTCACGATAGGGGTTCAAATAATGTTGAGTGAATCAATGAGAGAATGGATCTGTCCATTGTAATATAAACTTGTTTTAAGATCTAAGAAACACCTCGTTTATAATTCACAGATATTTATTTTTAATTTCCTACCTGCCCCTCTCCTTCCTCCCCAGATTATAACCTGAGAGTCAGGAGTTACAGAAGTTCGTTTCTGATGATTGTGTTAGTGGCTATTTGAAGAAATCTGGACATGTTTACTCTTTTATCACAAATATAAATACATCCTAATCAACCCTGGTTGAAAAGAGGTCCAGGAAAGGGGTTTATTTATCTGTAATGAGCGGAGCAAAGGGGCCCCTTTGTGAAATCAAAACTGAGCTTGAAGTCTGCCCCATCTGTTCCTCACGAAACCAAACAGGAATAGTAATGTGGAATGACATAGTGTTGAACACATCCACCTCAGAGTGAGATCATCCATCAGCTGCTGAGAGGGAAAGAGGTGAAACTGCTTCATTTGCTTCCAGACAGTTCTGAAAAGCAAAGCCCCCACAGCTCTGGCAGGGCAGAGCATGATGGGAGACCGGCCAGCCATGGAGCCCTGCTCCTTGGCTGCCCCAGATACGGCATCTGTCTTGGCCTGTCTCTACCTGTTGCTGCTGCCATTTGGGATTTCCACCACTTCCTCAGCCTGAGCTGTGATTCCTAAAGCCTGATGATTGGAACCATTTTCCCATAGATTAGCTTCTGGTTACTTACGTCTCAAACCTTATTTCTCTCCTGGTACCCACGCTCTTGGGTACCAGGTTCAACAGGAAGCCTTTAAGCACAATATGACCATTGGCCCTGTGATTTTGTCTCCACGCTGATGGAGGGAAGGGCATTCTTGGGGTTGGCACTACACTGGGTAATCACCATCCATGGGGAATGATTGTGAACCGTACACAGGCATTCTACTGAACACAAAGCCCCACCTGGTATCTCCCATCGTCGTAGGTGCCCTTCTCCAGGATAAAGTCCAAACTCCAGCTTGAGCACAGAGCTTTCGCCCCACCAGGCAGTTCCACCTGCCCTCCAGCCCTGTCTGCCAGGCACCTGTTTTGCGCTTTTGCACCTGATACTCTGGTTTCTGCAGATGCCATGCTGTTTCATTGAATACCTTGACTCAAGCTGCCCTCCCCTGTCTGGAGTGCTTAAGCCCTCGGAGGCCCCAGGACAGGTCTGACTCAGCTCCAGGTCTTCCCTCAGACATCCACTCGTGTGTCCTTGCTGCCCATCCCTGAGGGCCTGCTCTCTGCTCTGCCTTTACTCTCATTTTAATCTTCCTGCCTCCAGAGCTTAGAACACTGCAGCTGCTCCGCGTGTGCGTTTTGCTGTATTGAGAATGCCCAATGCTGCTATTGAAGAAAACAAATGCAGTGACTGAAATGTGTGTGTTTGGCACAGTTGAGAGTAGCTGGTTAGACAAATAGGTTATGCAGAGCGTGAGTGAACCGAAACAGACAGGGTGGGAGGACCAAGCAGTTACTAAATATACATGAGGTCCTGCACATGTTAGGGTCTTAATCTGAATACCTGTTATGTCCCTGTTTGGCCTCATGTGTCCTCGACTCAAGAAGTACAGGCATAATCCATGGTTGCTCAATGGGCTGATGACTGAGTTGCAGCTGTGACCAGGTGGCCTTGCCCTTGGGCCTGTCTGATAGAGCGAGTGTGTGTCCTTGACTCCAGGCACCTTTGTCTGTTGGATCCTCTTGCTCAAACCTCAACTCTGGCCCTTGCTATCATGCTTTCCCCCCTCTCCTCTTCCTCCCTTTTCTTCTCCTCCTCCTTCTCCTTCTCCTCCTCCTTCTCCTTCTTCTCCTCCTTCTCCTCCTCCTCCTCCTCCTCCTTCTCCTTCTCCTTTCTCACGCTCTCCCAGGTTGGATGGAGTGCAACAGCACAATCACAGCTCACTGCAGCCTCTACCTCCTGGGCTCAAGTGATCCTTCAGCTTCAGCCTCCTGAGTAGTGGGGCCTACAGGCATATGCCACCATGCCTGGCTAATTTTTTGATATTTTTGGGTAGAGATGAGGTCTTGCTATGTTGTCTAGGCTGGACTCAAACTCCTAAGCTCAAGAGATCTTGTCTCAGCCTCCCAAAGTGCTAGGATTGCAAGCATGAGCCACAGTGCCTGGAGCAACCATAATATTGATGGAGAAAATGGAACCCAGAATTTAGGTTGAGTGGTTCTTCCATCTGCTATCACCCTATCCCAAGTGTGATAACTTATGCCACATATTTTTCTCTTGCTTCTTGCTGTGTGCTTTAAATTGACTTAAAGAGTCATGCAATTCAAGCAGTTTCTTGTGGCCTGAGAGCCTTTCTGTCCCACCACCTCTGGGAATACTTGACAGGTAGTGTACTTGGGGACTACCACTGTGTCAGGTCATTTCTCACCCAACACCGCTCAATGAATGTTTACTTAGTGAGCAATTCCATGAATGAACACAATGAAGAATTCAGCATCAGCTGGGCTCGGTGCCTCAACCTGTAATCCCAGTGCTTTGGGAAGCCGATGTGAGTGGATTGCCCGGGCCCGCGGGTTCGAGACCCACCTGGGCAGGCGAGACCTCATCTCTACAATAAAAATAAAAAAATTAGCCAGTCATGGTAGTGTGCGCCTGTAGTTCCAGCTACTTGGAAGGCTGAGGCGGAAGGATTGCCAGAGCCCACTGCACTCCAGTCTGGGTGACACAGTGAGACTCCAACTAAAAAAAAAAAAAAAAAAAAAGAATTCAGCGTGGTCCAGCCCTCACAGACTCTCACAATTCTCCCTCTCACAGGCAAAAGCGCCATGAACACCTGGTTGTACCTCTGCCCTTTGTGCATCCAAGATGATCCCAACCTTTCCTGGATGGGCAGGGGAGCCTCTTGCTAGACTAGACGCAGGGTGAGCAGATTAGGTACTGGGGGTTCAACATGAAGAATGACACCAGAAGCACCTGGGGGGAATGTGTGGTAGGTAGGGTTGTTGTTTTCCAGAAAATGATTCTGGCGGGTAAGAAGAGCGGTCTAAATATCTAGAAAAGACGGCATGGTAACTCCCGCCTGTCATTCCAGTACTTTGGGAGCCAAGACAGGATGATTGCTTGAGCCCAGGAGTTAGAGGCTGAAGTGCTGTATGATGGTACCACTGCCCTCCAGCTCAGGTGACAGAGGGAGACCCTGCCTCTAAAACAAACAAACAAAAACAAATATCGAGAAAAGAAGTGGAACAAAGCATGGAGGCTAAAGAGAAATGTGGGATTTAGAAATATGAATGGAAGTGCTGGTGGGGGCGGGGGTGGGAGGGCAGGTGGAGTTGAGAGAGAATGTGGGGTGAACTATTGGGGCGCTAGCAATGATCTGGGTTAGCCTGGAAATAAATTCTTGGTTGGTGCCGATTCATGAGAGGCCATGGGGCTTCAGAATTCTATGCTTCATGAATTTATATGGAGAGAGAGTTTCCACTTTATTGATGTTTTGCTTCTGTCTGGGATAGGTTAGTTAATTCTTTATGTATGCTTCTCCCCCTTTAAACAAACAAACAAACAAAAAACATAGTCGCCCTTTATGTTGTTTGCTTTGTGCTTTAAATAATACAGATTACTCACTCTCCTTTCTTAAATCAGTTACTTGAAGTTTACATAAGCAAACAAATACTCAAACAATTAAAGGAAATTTCCTTCTATTGATGGCCTGTGACCGTTCTGAAAAATAACATCTGCCCTCTACTTGGCTCCAGGGGATTTTATGAGTGTTAATGACATGTCTGAAAAGCGTTTCATTTCCTTGGAAACGAGCTTCACAAAGTGTTTTTCTCTCCACAATGATATAACAAGCCACTCATGCTGTGCTACTGATTTATAATAATTGAAACTTTGGTTGCTAAAAAATTTAAGTAGTTTGATGGCAGCTCAAAATAAAATCTCTGATATTTTTATATCTCTTACATGTTTGAGGTGATAGATAGGTAAACGGCCTTTTCATGACTTAAAAAAAGCCCACATTCCATGATATTTATTCTCCCATCATATTTTAACTAGTCCTTACATCAGTTCACGAGGTCATGGACTTCGCCTGTTTTTCATTTCACGAACATCTGGATTTATAGTAAGTGATTCATGCAGCCTGATACAGAACTGCCCTCTTTTTGCTCTCTCTTATTATCACTTGTGGAATTCGATTTACCTCCTACCCTGTGAGCTATTCTTTCATTTGGAACAATTTCCTCAGTTATACAAATCTCCAGTTTATGGAATAATCATGATTAATTATTCTGCTGTAATGGAAAATGCGATCTGGAATGGGTGTTCTCGTTTCCAGACAGAAAAACTCAAGTCATCTTTTGCAAAGAGCATAACAAAGGGCTGAGACAACGGCGACAACGATGACAACAGCAGCACCCCAAAGCAGGAGAGGAGCACATACAAAATAGGATGGAGGACACACAGTCAGAATCCTCAGATACACCCTCTGCCTTCCTTTACTTCCTGGTGCTCATTCCCATCTGACAAGAGACAGGTTCTGTCTCCCTCCCACTCCCTTAGCATGTAACCTTCATGAAAGCACCTACAACTGTGCCTGCATATAGTAGACACTCAGCACATGTTTATAGAGTTGATGAAGGAAAGGTTCATCCATCCACCAGTCAGTCAATTAATGAAAATAGTGCAGAATCCGTAATGACCTTTCATTGAATGCCCCGTACCAGGTGACGTGGTGCCGTCCCAAAATCTGTGGCCAGCCATCGCTTCAGAATGTGACGCTCTTTGGAAATAGGGACCTGCAAATCTAATAAATTAAGATGAAGACGGGATGTGTGTTATGGCTCACGTCTGTGATCCCAGTACTTTGGGGAGCTGAGGTGGGACGATCTCTCCAAGCCAGATGTTTGAGGCCAGCCTCGTCAACATAGTGAGACCCTGTCTCTACAAAAATTTTTAAAAAATTAGTTGAGTGTGATGGTGAGAGCCTGTAGTCATAGCTACTTGGGAGGCTGAGGTGGGAGGATTGCTTGAACTGAGGATGTCAAGGCTGCAGTGAGTCAAGATCATGTCCCTGCACCTCAGCCTGGGCAATAGTGAGACCCCGTCTCAAAAAAAAAAGTTCATACTGGATTAGAGTGGTCCCTAAATTTATTTATTTATTTATTTTTTGAGTTGGAGTCTCACTCTGTTGCCCAGCCTGGGGTGCAGTGGCCGCTCCCAGCCACGGCAGCCTCGCCTGCTGGGCTCCGGCGATCCTTCCGCCTCAGCCTTCCAAGTAGCCGGAATTACAGGCATGCGCTACCACGCCCGGCTGATTTTTTGATTTATTGTAGAGATGAGGTCTCGCTGCCCAGGTGGGTCTCGAACCCGCGGGCTCAGGCAATCCACTCACCTCAGCCTCCCAAGGCGCGGGATTACAGGCTGAGCCACCGAGCCCGGCAGTCCCTAAATTTCAGAGGACTGGTCTCCTTATGAGAAGAGGACACAACGAGAGAGACAACCTCGGGAAAGGAGACCATGTGATGACGTAGGCAGAGGCTGTTGTCCTGCAGTGGCAGGCCAAGGAACGCCAAGGGTTTCCAGCACCCACAAGAAGCCAGGAGAGAATTCTTCATTGCAGTCCCCAGAAGGAGCAAATCAACCTGGGCAGACACCATGATTTCTCGGACATCTGGCCTCCAGCACTGTGAGAAAATAAATTGTGGTTATTTCAAGCAACCCAATGTATAGTACTTTGTTTTGGCAACCCCAGAAAAACTGTTATGATCTCCTCCTTGCTAAGCCCTGAGTGAGTGCCATTTACAGACAGGGACACAAGAAGCTCAAAGTCTTGCCGGCAGGTGACTGAGCTTAACTCTAGCCTCTGTACTTTCTAGCATTCCATGCTGTTGCCTACTACATGGCCAGCTTGGGGCCAGGAGTTTAGGGGCTTGTAAGTCTAAAGTCAGCATCCCTACCTTGGAGTCATTTCATGTCTGCTTTAACCAAGTTATGATTAGTGATGGAGAATGAAAGGTAAGTGTGGAACATTTCCGGCAAGATGGCAATGGAACAGGTCAGACTGTGAGAGTCTCCACAAAAGCGAGTGTCCATAAAGTCTATCTGTGTGAGTGGGTGTTTGCTGGTGAGTGAAAGTCCTTCTGAGGGAAGACTTGGGTTCATGCACCCGGGACTCTCCTCCGGAGGTAACTGCAACCCCCACCACCCTGTGATTAGAGCCCCCCCGGCATGCAGGATCATCTGACATTCTTGGGGCTTTCCTGAAAAGAGGCAGCAGAAAACAGCTGCTCTGCACCATCTGGCACCCGGCCCATACCATCACCTGTGACAGCAGAGTGGCACGAGCCCCAGGATCCACGGAGAAGGCAGGTCATGGAAGTTGGAAAGGAGCCCTGCCACCAGTGAGGAAATGCCAACCAGCACCATTTTTTCTGTCCGGGGACCAGGCAGAGACCTGCATTGCCCTGTCCAGCTCTGCCCAGCCTCCAACCTGGGACCTAGAGGTTATCTCCTCATTAAACTCAGAGAGACAGATGCCCCTTCCCCATGCTGGAACAGGCACAGACATGTCAGATCTAAGTGGGAGATTTGACAGCAGCAGCAGCAAGCCTGGTGAGCCAGATCGCATCCACACTCCTCCCACATAGTCTGTAGGGCATCTGACCCACACTGACAGCAACACTATCAGCCTGCACTGAGAGCAGAGGGGAGGGGCTGGAGACCAGATCTGAAAGGAAGCTGAGTTACAGGAATGACCTCAGAGTGAGTTTTATCTTTGTGTTTTTGTTTGTTTGTTTGCGTGCTTTTTTGTTTTGTTTTAGTTTTTTTCTCTCCTCTCTTTCTTTCTGTTTTTGATTACATTTTTGCACTTGCTTTGTTTCTGTTATTTTAATGCTTTTAAAAAAGACATCCTGTTTGTGTGTGGGTATTTTTGAGGGAGAGTACATAAATAGGGTTTGTTTTTTTTTTTTTTGTCAGTTTGTGTGTTTGTGTGATTGTCTGTATGTTTTTGTTTTTTTATCTTTTCTATCTTTGTTTATGTCTCTTTTCATTTGTTAGTTGGCATGGCTGTCTGATTTCCCTTTTCTTCTTCTCTCTCTCCACCTTCCATTTGTCTTCCTCCTTCCTTTTTCCATTCTTTTCCTTTTTCTTACCTCATTTTGCTTTCAGGGGGCAAGCATATATCCCCACTGCATGGACAGATTGTAAGGCGGTGGGAAGTGGGTTCCAGGGGACCCACACACCTGTGAATGGATATGGGATCTGAAGATAGTTTCTGAATCACAACTCCTCCCTCAATTAAGTCTCAGAACTGCAAAAAGTACAGCCCCCTCACCCCTAGTCCAGCTTCTGAATTGAACAAAGACAGAGGATCTATATAAGGAAGAATAGGAGACTGAGCAAACAGAAGTAAAAGCTACCCCCATTCCTGAACAACAGAATTAAAGAAGAGGTTAAAAAAAAAAGGCGAGGGAGAGAGGAAAATCTACACAAATGAAGAAAAACTAAAGGAAGAATATGAGTCTCACACAGAACCCTGGGAGGTCAATCACTGAGAATACAGACTTTGGAATGCAAATGATGAAGAGACCCCAGAATGACTGGTCTCAAACCACAAACCCAGATATCAGGATATTAATAGAGAGAATAAATAGAAATGAGGAGAGATAAGAGGAAGAAATGAAAGAGTTGATAACTGAGATAACAGCAATAAAGAATACAGTGAATGAAAAAAATAACAAACTGATAAGCATGGAAAGCAGAATTAACCAAGCAGAAGAAAGAATCTCAGAGCTTGAGGATCAAAATATGGAACTAATCCAAACTGTTAAAAACACAGAAAAGTAGTTTAAAAAGACAGAACAAACACTCCAAGAGATGACCAATTATTTCAAGAGGCTAAACCTACATTTAATTTGGATCCCTGAGGCAGATAGAGAGACAGAGACCACCCTAGAACAAACATTCCATGAAATTATTCACGAAAACGTCCTTCATCTCATCAGTGATGTGACCATTCAAACACAAGAGATTCAGAGAACCCCTGCAAGACAACAAACGAAAAGACCAACTCCTAGACACATAGTAATTTGCCTACACAAAGTAGGTATAAAAGAAAAAATTTTAAAGGCAGCAAGAGAGAAAGACCAGACTACCTACTGGGGAAGACCAATTAGAATAGCAGCAGATGTATCTACAGAAACACTTCAGGCTAGGGGAGCTTGGTGTCCAATCTTCAAAGTTCTCAAAGATAAACAATTTCAACCAAGAATTACCTACCCAGCTAAGCTAAGTTTTATCAGTGATGGAGAATTAAAATCCTTTCCAGACATTCAATCTCTAAGAGCTTACACTACCTCCCAACCAGCTCTACAAGAAACACTTAAGCAAGTATTAAACACAGAAGAAAGGGGAAAAAGAACGACACCCTTCACAAGAATGCAGAAAAAAATTGAAAATGCATCCATCAACCCCAAAATCCAAAGAAAACAAACAAACAAACAAACAGCAGCAAACAACAACAAACTCTATAAGAACCTCATGACAGGAATAAACTCCCACATTTCAATAATTAACCTGAATATGAATGGACTAAATGTACCACTGAAAAGACATAGAATGGCAAAATGGATAAAATATCATGAGGCAACAATATGTTGTCTCCAAGAGACTTATCTCACCAGAAAGGACACTCACAGACTCAAAGTAAGAGGATGGGAAACAAAATTTCAGGTCAACAGAACACAAAAGAAGGCAGGAGTCATGATCTTAATATCAGAAAAGTAGGTGTGTATCTTCTTTATTAAGAGGTTTGTGCCCAGTGAAGTCAATGTTGATGCAAGTCAGCCAGAAACTAGGAAATATGTTCACCGGATTTCCAGGATTTCTTCTAAGTCTATGATTCCATTATCAATATTGCTCTCCTCCAAAACACTCAAGGCTTTGAAGACTGTTTGGCAATACCTACCAGCGTTGAATATACACATGCATACTCCATGACCCTGCAATCTTACCTCTGGATATATATATCCAGCCAAAATGCATATGGATTCTCACCAAAAACAGGTAGGAGAAAGTTTATAGCAGCAGTATTTGTAGTAGCCTCAGCTAGAAACTACCCAAATGACCATAAGCAACAGAACAGAAAATACTTTTTGGCATATTTATTCAAAAGCAGATTATACTGCACAAAGAATGAATGAACTAGTGGTACATGCAATAATATCTCACAAGAGAATATTGAGTGGAAGAATTCAGCCAGAAAAGAACACATATTGAACAATTCCGTTTATAAGCATTTAAAAAACAAACAAAAATAAGGCATAGTTTTAGAAGTCAAGGTAATGGCTTATCTTTGGGTGGTTTGTGAAGTACTGGTGATGTTTTGCTTCTTGATCTAGGTGCTAGTTATGTGGCTTTGTTCAGGTTTTGAAAAAATATGTGAGGTGTGCCCTTAATGATGTGTGTAGCTTTTTCTCTATGCATAGATGATGCTTCAATAAAAAGTTTTTAAAAATATGACAAAAATGACAGAATCCTCTACTGTCCTATTCTACTTCCATACTAGAATGATCTCCCAGCCATACCTGGGAGAAACTGTTCCTGGTAGACTGAATTCTTCAGCCAGTAGATGGTTTCCAGACTGTTCTCCCCTCTGTCCTTGAGCAGTTTTCCAGGAGGAGTGACGGGCTCTTGAACACCCCATGCTCAGAAGGGTGAAGGACCGTCTCCTAAAATGGTAGCCCGTAAGGGCTCCGGTCACTCTAGTCACCAAGCAGAATTCAAGCCACGTTTTGAGGGACCTGTCAGAAAAGAAATGTCTTCTGGACTCTGGGAACAACTTAAAAAACTCTTATATTGTCGTTCTAGAAAAAGAAACTTAAGCCAGGTGAGTAAAGTTTCAGAAGAGGACCAGCCTCACACATTTTCAACCAGCTGACTGGGACCCGGAATTAGATTAGTTGTCCAGTCCCAGCGTCATGTAACAGGAATGAAGGAGGGTTAGGGAGAGCTGTCTGCTCCTCCCACACCCCTCCGACGACTTCCCCATGTGCTGTCTGACACTTGGAAGTCTGTTCTTAGGAGAGCAAGTCATTCTACCATTGGAGATGTAGAATAAAGTTAGATGAACGTACACCTGGGTTAGGTAACATGTCTGCTTGAATCCATGCAAGTGGATTAAATGAATAATGATAGGGCCTTTCCAGAGTTTGATAGGATAGACACAATTTAGAATGCTGGTTTCTTAAAACAGGAAAAAGAGACCAAAGAGAGTGTTAGTGCTCAGGGTGGAGAGAGAAGCCAGAGTTCAAAACTATCCATTTCAAAATTTTATCTTGCAAATGAATGTGGGGTAAAAGGCTTAAAAAAAAAAAGCGCCATTTGTCTTGAATAAACTGGTGGAGTTAGATGTTTGCCCAGGCACTTCTGGTGCTATACAGATGCTTTCCGAGTCCAGAAAGGCATTCCTGTCTGGGGAAAGAGGAACATAATCTCAGGTGAGCTGTATTCACAAGATGGCCCCTGAACACCTAGGACCCAGTCCCATCTCATCTTCTGCCTGCCTCTACTGGCCCTGCATTCCAGCCTGTACCTATTGCCAGCTGCTTTATTAAGGCCTCCTCTGTGTGGAACTGTTAAGCCTATGGAAGACAGGTCCCTCTTTGGCTGAGCCGCTGAGCTCTCTAAAAGCTGCAGTCGGCACTTGGTATCTGTGAGTTCTGCATTTGTAGATTCAACCAACTATGGATCGAGATGTAGTAGAAAAAAATAGAACAATGAAAAATAACACAACACATACAGTATAACAACAAGTTGCAGAGCATTTACATTGTAGTAGGTATCATAAATAATCTAGCAGATACTATGCCATTTTATATGAGAGACTTGAGCATCAAGAATTTTGGTATCCACGGGGGGCCCTGGAACCAATCGCCCATGGATGCCAATGGATGACTGTACTGTCTGGGAATGTCCCGATTTCAGCATTGTAAGTCTTGAGAAACTCCTCAATCCTGGGAAGCCAAGATGGCTGGTCACCTGGTAAGGGAAGTCCTGACTGGCTATAGCCCAGGCTCAGCCCCTTCCCATCCTGGTTGGTGAGATTTGGTCAGACAGTAACGAACAGAAACCAATAGGAATTGTAGGATAAAATCGCCTGGTGTTTGAGAAAAGGTCACCTTGGATGACATCAGGTGACTTCCCTGCAGTAGCACATTGTGTTTGTGGAACAGTGCCTTCTTCCTCGCAAGGCTGCTGCAGTGTAATACAAGTCACAGCAAGCACAGCCAAGAGTAAGCAAGCTCTTCCCATGAGCCAGGTAATGTGCTAGGCCTTTTCCATGCCTTATCTCATTTAATTTTTACAATAATACAAATAAACTGCTATCGTTTTTTGACTTTACAGATGAGGAAACTGAAGCCTAGAGATCTGAACTTGCCCCAGATTATGTAGCTTGAAAAAGAAGAGCCTTTGGAGTCTCCGACTTGGGGTCACAAGATGTGGATTTGATTCCCAGCTGTGTTTACTGCCTGTGTGACCTTGTGGATGTTTCTCTTTTCTGAGGTTCAACTTGGCTGTGGACAAAAATGTTCTACCAGACCACGTGGTTGTGTGACTTAAATGAGATAATGTATGTACAAGTTCTTGGCTCATAGTAGTTGCTCAATAAATACTGCTTTCCTTTCCTGTCTTCTATTTGTTGTTGTTCAGTTCCCCCCCTTCCCTCCTACCCTCTCTGTCCTATTTCCCTCTTTTTCCCTGTTGTTCTCATTTCCCAATCATATTGTTTATATTTCTTTTATGATACCACTTGTAGTGTGGAAGAAATTTTAGAGTTATGTATCTCTAGGTTCAAATTCTGGTTCAAACACTTTCTAATTGTGAACCTTAGAGAAGTTCGTTAAACTTTAAGAGCTTGTTTTCTTCACTTGCAACATGGAAATAATAAGTTATTCTTTTAAATATGTAGTAAACTCAGATATTGCAGTTGCTTTTGGTACCCTGTGCAATCCCTTCTTGGCCCATTTCTCATTTCTACGGTAACAGTAGTTCCCTGGGACATGACATCATGTGTCCCTCTGCTTTTTTTGGGGGGGTGGGGGTGGGGGCTGGAGTCTCACTCTGTTCCTAGACTGGAGTGCAATACTATGATCATAGCTCACCACAGCCTAGACCTCCTGGGCTCAGGCAATCCTTCCACCTCAGATTCCCGAGTAGCTGGGACTCCAGGTATATGCCACCATGTCTGGCTAACGTTTTTATTTTTTGCAGAGACAAGATCTTGCTTTGTTGCCCAGGCTGGTCTCAAGCAATCCTTTTGCCTTGAGCTCCCTAAATGCTTGGATTATAGGTGTGAGCCGTTGTGCCTGACTCCCTCTACATTTTAGCCTCTAGTTATATTACAAATAGAAAAAGGGCATATGGGACTTCAAATGAAGTTGGGCATTAAACTGTCTTCTGCTAGGATCTAGGATGAATGATGTATCAGAGTTTGAACACAACTTCAGAAACAGATTAGAAAGAGGAAGGAATATAATGAATTGGTCATGATTTGCATTTCTGTAGTCATTTGGGCTATATTTTCAATTTACCTAGGGTAGAATGCAATGTGTTAACATTACATACCCATAAGAATTAATCTCCAGAACTTTGGGTCTTTGTAAGTCATAGATATTTCTTGCAAAGATCCAAACCTGAGCTTCCGAGAATGTGGCTTAGGACTCATTCCTGTCAGCGATCCCAAATACTTTTGTCAAGCGTCTATGCGACAAGCACCTCATACACACTATCTCTAATCGCCCCCCAAACCATCCATGGCACCTGGGCTCCCTTTAAAGGAGACACAAAGAATTCAAGGTGGTTTACAGTTTTATTTAAGCCTTGAGGTGGATATAAAAAGTATACTGACTACAAACTATATGGTTAAAGGATTCTAGGGAAAGGAAAATAGAGCGAATTTGGGATAAAATAGCACACAAGACTGTACCCCGTACGGTTCTGTGTGACAGCTAGCAGTGGAATGCTTATGTGAGTTTCCTCAAGACCAAAGGAACAAGAAAAAACAACATGGTTTTTGAATAGTAGTCTCAAGATAAAATTGAGTCAGTTTGGAAGTATGGTTTTTTCTATGGGGACCTGAAAATCTGAAAGCAAATTTTCCTATAGGTCTTCATTAGGAGGACACTGCAATATAGTGGACATTATCCCAGACAGTACTCCTGCAGTCAAAATTGTGGAGAGTTATTATATGACTGTTTCTTATAGCGTCCTTCAATATAAGTCTAAACCAAAAGCCCATTTTAGCAAAGTCGACAGAAAATAAATACTTAAGCCCTTTACATAGTTTCTATGTAAATATCATTTCTTAATATTTGAGATTTGGTTTACTTGAACCAGGATTCTCACATTGCATTTGGTGAAGGTCTTTACATTTAAAAAAACTGAAAATAGCATCTACTTCTTTTTTATTCCCCTTGCCATTTAGTTGCTGATAAAATATGTCCTTTGTTCTGTGGAATTTCCCACATTCAGGGTTTGCCTGATAGAATCCTTGTGGTTTACTGGATTTTAAATAACAATTACTTTATTTCCACAAGAAGACGTTCTATCTGGTTCTTTTTCGAATTTATCTGTTTGTTTGTTTGTTTGTTTTACCCTCATTGTAGATGGTCTCTTCATTTTTATTCACAGCTTGAATTCTTTTTTTAAAATTTACTTAAAAATATCAAACATACTTATCTTTCATTTAGTCTCTGGTAGTACCATTATCTGAAGCCCTTTGAGTCTGGTCTAGAGTCTGTTGTTTCTAATGACTCTTGTTCATGGGTACTTGTCTCCAGGTAGATTTTGTGATTTTTGATTATGAGTTCATGTGAGTTTGTGCTTCTTGGAATGATCTCTGAGAGAGTACTGTAAGACCTGGGCCGAGGGTTTCTTTCTCTGGATGGATTGCCTTTGCCAATTACCTGGGGGTACCAGGGACCTGGGTTCACTTTAAATGAAATTCTCCCCAAAGTTTTCTGGGCTGCTCAGATAGTGTGATTTCTAGCCACTAAACTGTGTTGTTTGTTGTGTGGCCAGTTTGGGTTTTTGAAAACTTGATGGGAGATTTTTTTTTTTTTAACTTTTATCCAGAGTCAAGGTTTCTTTTATGTTTGCCATTGCTGGATGGGCTGTCTTTTAGTTTACCATTTTTCTGAGAGAATAACACCTTGTGAATCCTAGATCTCTGTGGATGGACTGCTAATCTAGTTTTCTTTCATATGTATGAAGTTTTTTTTATAGCTGGAAGATTTCAGGATCTGTACCATTTTGCCAAAATGGAAGTGCTTGATTCACTGTGTCTTCGCCAGATTCAGATCTAGTAAGTCTGTGTCAGGCCTGAACTTGAGGAATCTTTTAGGACCCTTTTGAACCTGTGGGTTATAGGATCCATTGCATTCCCTTAGCTGGCCCAGAATATGTTGCTAAACTTCTCCATTCTCCTGACTGGAACGCATTATCTCACTTAACTACCCTTGACATATGAGGGGAAACCCAAAACAA
This sequence comes from Carlito syrichta, assembly GCF_000164805.1. Taxonomy (NCBI): domain Eukaryota; kingdom Metazoa; phylum Chordata; class Mammalia; order Primates; family Tarsiidae; genus Carlito; species Carlito syrichta. The sequence continues at coordinate 298,588 of NW_007253956.1, forward strand.
ATGAAATTTATTCATTTAAAAAAATTGTGGCTCAGCCTGTAATCCTGCGCTTTGGGAGGCTGAGGTGAGTGAATTGCCTGAGCCCGTGGGTTTGAGACCCACCTGGGCAACTTGGTGAG
>NW_007253956.1:298726-302164 GCF_000164805.1 Carlito syrichta
CGGCCACTGCACTCCAGTCTGGGCGACAGAGTGAGACTCCGACTCGAAAAAAAAAAAAAATAGTGTATTTATCCTTGCATGTTTAAACTTCAGTCACCTTCAAAGTACTCTCCGTTTGATGCAATACACCTATTAGGACACTTTCCCCACTGCTCAAAAGAATTTTTGAATTTGTCCATTTTGATCCCTTTTAGTGTTTCTGCCGTTTTTTGTTTCACCTCTTCTGCATCAGCAGAATGTTTTCTTTTGAGGACTTTTTTCATGTGGGGAAACAAAAAAAGTCACTTGGGGCAGGATCAGGTGAATAGGGAGGGCGGAGCGTGGGGGTCATGCCATTTTTGGCCACAAACTGCTGAATTCCCCGTCGTGAAATGGGCAAATGCAAAGAAAGCATCTCCAAAAAATTTCAGAGGCTGAAGCTGAATGCAGTCTCTCACAACGCTGGTAGATACACTGATGCCGATGGGTCCCTAGAACCCTTTATCAGCAGGGGAAGTCTGGACGACAAGGGACCACCCTCCAGAAGATAATTCCAGGGTTGTCTTGGTTCTCTCCCATATTTTTATGTCTAGTGAACTCTGCCCTCAGATGGGTGGCCTTGCCTTGACCAAACGTCCTCAGTTGCCCTCCCTGACTCTCAAGTTGTTCCCTGCTCCCTGGGTCCTTCTGATGTTTTGGCTGCCATGTCAGTCTTCTTGATTCTAAAGATCGCCTGAAGTTAAGCCTGCTATGCTCTTTAGTTAGCAATTTTTTTGAGTTGGAAATCTCACTTCGTCGCTCAGGCTGGGTGCAGTGGCATGCTCACGGTCATCCCATCCTCGAGTTGCTGGGCTCCGGCGATCCTTCCGCCTCAGCCTTCGAAGTAGCTGGAACTACAGGCGTGCTACCATGCCAGGCTAATTTTTCGATTTTACTGTAGAGATGAGGTCTTGCCAAGTTGCCCAGGCTGTTCTCAAACAGGTTAGCTCAGGCAATCCTCTCACCTCTGCCTCCCAAAGTACTGGGATTACAGGCTTGAGCCACTGCGCCCAGCCTAGATAGCATATTTAAACAACCCTATTGTCTTCAATGAGGGCTAGCTTCTGCCACCTGATTTATCGCCCAGTTACACTACCCCCTGCCCTGTACCACCCAGCCTCAACTATTCAGCCCCATTTTGGCAAGAGTCATTTGGTATTCCCTCACCTCCTTTATTAGCCCTGGGTTGCTAGGGTAACAGCATGCCTGGTGGCCGCATCTCCTTTGAGCTGTGACATAAGTGATGTTTGTGAAGAAGAAACGTATTAGTGTAAAGCCCTGGAGCAATTCAGCCATAGGACTCTCTCTTCCTTGAGCTCTGATAGAACACTACTTGTATTCACCTTTGGGCACTCATTTACCTCCTTTACGCTATAGTTATTTAAATAGATGTTTTGTCTTCCTTGATGGAAAATCAGCTGGTTAAGAGCAGGACAAGGAATTGGGAACAAAAAACCTGGGCTGTAATTCTGACCCTACCATATTCTAGTTATGTGACTTTGGGCAAATTGACATCTCTGAGCTGCCGTGCCCTACTTTGCAAACTGAGAATAATACCCAACTATTCATCTAAAAAATTTGAGGCCTGATGTGTTTAGGAACTTAGAAAATTTTCAGATTTTGGAAAAGTGACACAATGTGTGTATTATGAATTATGTAATGCTTGGTGGTGCCCTGTAATCAAATTCCTTCCTTTTTCTGTGGCAACACATATAAATATTCACAGGAAATGGATTCAGTGAAGACAGTAATTACACTCATAGCACCTCATTCCTGTCAACCTTTGCCATCAGATGAGTTAAAAAAGAACTTTCAGCTTTCAGAGCTTTTTCGCTTTTGCAAGTGTGCATAAAGGGTTATGGACCTTCATTACCACCTCACTGAGGGGTTGCGAGGGTTAAATAAGATCACATAAGTCAAATCTCCTGGCACCAAATCCAGCATGTACACATTTTACTACATTTTATGTGAAGCTGGTTTTTAAGCACCCAACAAATACTTGTTTGTGTTGTGCGTGAGTGGGCTGGTGGTGGAGATTTTCTGTGAATGATGAAAATTTCCATTTCCTTGCTTGCTTGCTTTGGTGATTTACCTGAAGGCGCCAGAAGCCAGACGGTTCTTCGGACCATACCAGGGACTTTCCTGCCATCCGCATAAACCAGCAGTGGGTGACCTGCGAACCATAGTGGCCTACAACTGCGCTGTCCAACCTTTTTTGGCATCAGGGACCCGTTTCCTTCGGAAGACTATTTTCCCACAGACTCAGGGGTGGGGACTGTGCTGTCCAGCCTCGTTGCTCATGTGAATCTGTTTTTGCAGCTGTTCCTCGGTGCGAGCTTCACTCAGATCATCAGGCCGCAACCTAGATCCCTCGCAGTTCACAGTAAGGTGCGGGCTCCTCCGAGAATCGAATGCTGCCACTGGTCTGATGGCAGGCGGAGCTCAGGCGGAGACGCGAGCACTGGGGCGTGGCTGTAAATACAGATGAGGCTTTGCTTGCTTGCCCACCGCTCCCCTCCTGCTGTGCAACCGTTTCTAACAGGCCACAGCAATAACAGTATGTGGCCTGGGAGCTGGGGAGCCCTGTCTTGGAGTGTTACAATTGGAAGGAGCCTTGGAGACTAGCGGGCCCATAAATGAACTGCTTCAAACTGCTATTAATCAGTATTGCCATTCATTCATAATTTTACAGTGAAGGAAATTGAATTCTTAGTTGGAGAGAAATGTGCCCAATATAGACAGGTGAAGAAAGTTAGAATGTCACATGAAAGAAAGGAGTCCTTTCCACAGATTCTCTGTGGGGACTACTTCTCTTCACTGAGAACTGCTTTCAGGGAAGAATGGGCAACTTTCCCATTTTTGAGCTATTCGTTTGGTAAAAGAAAATTGTGTTTGAGATTTTAAGGGTGTCCTTTCTTTATTTTTTATTTTTTGAGTTGGAGTCTCACTCTGTCACCCAGTCTAGAGTGCAGTGGCACACTCACGGCTACTGCAGCCTTGACCTGCTGGGCTCAGGGGATCCTTCAGCTTCAGCTTTCCAAGTAGCTGGAACCACAGGTGTGTGCCACCATGCCTGGCTAATATTTTGATTTATTATAGAGATGAGGTCTCCCCAAGAACCCCTGGGCTCGTGCAATCCTCTCGCCTCTGTCTCCCAAAGTTCTGAGATTACAGGCGTGAGCCACTGTGCCCAGTGTGGTGCCTCCTCTTTATTTTTTTATTTTTATTTTTTTGAGTTGGAGTCTCACTCTGTCGCCCAGACTGGAGTGCAGTGGCCGCTCCTGGCCACCGCAGACTCGACCTGCTGGGCTCCGGCTATCCTTCTGCTCAGGCTTCCAAGTAGCTGGAACTACAGGCGCGTGCTACCATGCCCGGCTAATTTTTTGATTTATCGTAGAGATGAGGTCTCGCCAAGTTGCC
>NW_007253956.1:302241-318738 GCF_000164805.1 Carlito syrichta
TCCTCTCACCTCGGCCTCCCAAAGCACGGGATTATAGGCTGAGCCACCGAGCTCGGCTGGTACCTCCTCTTTAAATACTATACATCTAGTTCTGTTATTTTGAAACCTAAACTCTTGGTCATTGTCATACCTGTATTCATTCAACAAGTACTTGAGCTATGAGTCTTGTTCTAGGTCTAGAGAAAGTGTGAGTGGGAACAAAGGCTTTTCTCTCCTGGAGCTTATGCGAATGAAGAGGAGGGACACAGAACAACACTGGGTGGACAAATAAACAGACCAGATAATGCCGGCCCCTAGTGAGGGGTTGAAGTACATGCACCAGGGGGGTAGAAAGGAGGTCGGTGGGGTAGAGACTCAGGGAAGACTCCTCTCAAGTGGTAACACTCAGTGACATCTGAGTGTCACCTAAAGAAGGATCTGGCCATTTGGCGATCTGGGGAAAGGATCATCCATGACAGAGGGCACAGAGAACACATAAGGCCAGTGTGGCTGGAAAAAGGGACTTAGAGGGACACCGGGTTCTGGCCACATGGGGCCTTGAAGGCCAAGGGAAGGAGTCTGGAGTTTTTCTGTGTGCCCAGGACATGGTTGGAGGACTTTGGGGCACAGACACACTGTCAGGAAAGTAAGAGTCTCGCTTCAGGCACTGAATTCAAGGGGCCACCCACAAACCCAATAATCAAGATACATTCTATTTTTTAAAATGGAAATGAATGTGAAAGTCTACCATGACCCAAGTGTCAAAATTTTAAATAAAGACAGGGTGAGACCCTGCACCTTACCGGCGCTCAGAGTCAGTGCTTCCGTCTTCTCACCTAGTCTCAGCCCTGCGTGGGAGTGAGATGAACAGGTTCGAGTCTCTGAAGGATTCTTCTGAGGCTCTGTGGAGAGGCCACTGAGGCCAAAGACCCAAGCAGGAAAGCAGGATGGAGCTTGTCATGGTGGAACTAGGAAAAGAAGGTGTAGGAAGGGATGGGGGACAGAGAAGCAGGTGGAATCTTGATATATTTGAGGCAGAGACCACAGGACTCATTGTGGGATGGAATTATGATATTGGCATCCATGACAGCAGCTGGTTTGTAAGTCCCTTTTGTGCTTCTGCTGCTGAGCGTCAATGTTTTGCTTCATGCCGGGGAGGAGTGGGCTGAGCAAGAGCATTCGAGGCAGAGAGCAGCTTCCTCACTTTGCCTGCCTCGCTGACAGCACAGTGGGCTCTTCATAGCTTGGTCTTCAGCACAACTCTTGGTCTTCAGCACGACTCTTTGCTGTCTCTGGCTTTAGTTCATTCAGACCAGGCAGGACAATGGCTTCTCACTCAGGTCTTGGATGCTAGCGAGGGCCCAGATGGGGCTCACAGTAAAGCCACTTGAGGCCTCCATGTGCTCGGGTCATTGGGGCCTCTTTACCTCCTACCTCATGTTCCCCACATCCGTCTTTTTTTTTTTTTTGAATTGGGGTTTCACTCTGTCACCCAGGCTGCAGTGCAGTGGCATCATCATGGCTCACTGCAGCCTCAACCTCCTACGCTCAGGCGATCCTTCCACCTCAGCTTCCTAAGTAGCTAAAACTACAGGCATGCACCACCACCCCAGTCCAATTTTTTAAAATTTATTTTTGTTGTTGTTGTTGAGACGAGGTCTTACTATGTTGCACAGGCTAGTCTCAAACTTCTGGGCTCAAGCAATCTTCTTGCCCCGGCCTCCCAAATTGTTGGGATTACAGACATGAGCCACTATGTCCAGCCCTCACATCCATCTTCACAGGCAAAAACAAACCTGACTCACACTCCGCCTCCTGGCCCTTCCTCTCCATTCTGAATTTCTGCCCTCTGCTCTCAACTTCTCTCTCCTCCTTTCTTTCTCAAAACTTTCCAGTGTGCTGCCAGGGAATCTTGCTCCACGGAAATAAAACCTTTGCTCCCTCAGCCTCTCATGGGGGCGATCTTTCCTCCTCACTCTTAAGGAGACCTAAGTTTCCAGAGGAGGTGCCTGAGTAGAGGGTACTCATTCTCCCACACTCTGCAGAGGCTGTGTCGTATCTGTGCACAGGTATACTGTATTTCTCTGCCACTTAATTGTAGGAGCTAAAGTCCTTTTTTGATCACATCGTTCTAAACTCCTTCCCCCGTGCTTGTTGTACTTTGCATGTCTTTTTTTTCAGTTAGAACCCGATTCATTCAGTCATCCATGGTAGGAACATGCTTTTTTCCCTCTTCCTCACCCTGGGCATGGGAGACCACGGCAACCCTGGCTGATTTGCCCTGATCTCTGCTCTTCACCTGGTGCAGGAGCTCTCCACGCCTCTCTGGATTATGGCAGCAACTTTCTAAGCTGCTGGGTTTCATCTCAGGCAAATCCACTCTCCACTCAGCTATCAACATTTAAAATGTAGATCGACATGCACTATGGAATACGACTTAGTCATCAAAAAGAATGAAAGCATGTCCCTTGCAGCAACTTGGATGGAATTGGAGAACATTATCCTAAGTGAACTAGCGCAGGGACAGAAAACCAAACACCATGTGCTCTCACTAAGTGGGAGCTAAACCGAGGCTCCACAAAGACACAGAGGATGGTATCATAGACCCCAGAGACTCAGAAGGGGGGGAGAAGGAGCAGAGGGACAAAAATCACCTATTGCAGCTGTCTCCAACCTTTTTGACATCAGTGACTAGTTCTGTGGAAGATAATTTTTCCACAGACTCGGGGGGTGGGGAAGGTGCCGTCAAACCTCACTGCTCTTGTTAATCTGTATTTGCAGCCACTCCCTGGCACTGGCATCTCCACCTCAGCTCCACCTCAGATCATCAGGCCTTAGATTTTCAAGGGAGCACACAGATTGGATCCCTCACCCATGCGGTTCACAATAGGGTTCACGTTCCCGTGAGGATCTAATGCCACTGCTGATCTGACAGAAGGTGGAGCTCAGGAGATGGAGCTCAGGAGGTGAAGTGAGCGATGAGGAGTGGCTGTAAACACAGACAAAGCTTCACTCACCTGCTGTTCACCGCCTGCTGTGCAGCCCGGTTCCTAAGAGGTCACAGACCAGTGTCAGTTCATGGCCCAGGGGTTGGGGATCCTGGAACTATTGGTTACAATGTGCACAGAGGGGAGTGGAGCATACACTTAAAGCCCAGACCCAAACTATTTTTATGCTCTAAAGCAATTGAAATAAAAAAATAGTAATAAAAAATGCAGATCTAAGTCAGTTGTCTGCTTAAAACCCTTCCATAGAAGGAGTCTGACCTTGACCTTCTCTAGATAACGTGTGAGGCTCTCCGGGTTTTTTGAGCTTTGGCCTCCAGCCCCTGTCTCATGCCACACATTTGAGAGATACCACCTTTTAGGTCCTCTTTTGAACTATGCTGTCTTCTCTTTGGTGCTGTCCCCCCAGGGTCCCCTGTGCTTGGAGCACCCTGCTGCCTCTCCTCACTGGCTGAAGCCCCACTTAGCCTCCTGGATTCAACTCCTGAATCCCTTCCTGTAGTGACTTGGCTCCACCTCCCTCTCTGTGCTTCTCCCAGCCTACCCAGCCCTGTGCCTTCAAGACAGCCTGTGGATACGTTCTTTGCAAGGTTCTCTTTCCACATCTCTCCTCTATAGGCACTGCAAACACAGAGCCTTGCTATTTCTATAAGCTTCTTGGAGGCTAGGACTGTGCCATGCTTGTCTCTGTATTTCCTGTACTTCACAACCCTCCTAGCACTTAGTGGGTGTGCATTAAATTTCTTTGTTGATGCAGCAACAATTCCCATCTTTGTTACTAACAACATGTAATCTGGGGGCAATTATGTTAGTGTCATTGAGCCTCAAACTTCTCAGCTGTAAATATGGATAACAATGTTTAGCCACACTCTAGTGTTGTGAAATCCTCAAGTCAGTGACTTACCGAATGTATGATTATAAGTGTTAGTTCCTATTCCCCTTGTTTTCTCTTAAAATATCTGTTGAAGATTCAATGTTAACATAATAATGCAAAAAATAGTAATAATAAACATTCTTAATTCTATTAATATTATAACAGTAATAATGAAAACTACAGCTTATTTAGTTTACCATTTGCCAGACACACTGTTCTTTCCTTCCTTTCCTCCTTCCCTCCCTCCTTCTTTCTTTTTCTCTCTCTCTCTCTCTCTCTCTCTCTCTCTCTCTCTCTCTCTCGCTCTTTCTTTGACAGGATCTTGCTCTGTTGTCCAGACTGGAGCACAGTGGCCTGATTATAATAGCTCACTGCAGCCTGGAATTCCTAGGCTCAAACAATCTTCCTGTCTTAGCCTGAGTAGCTGGTACTATAGGCATGAGCCACTACACTTGGCCACCAGATACCATTCTAAAAGCTTTACATATACAAACTCATTGAATCATCACAATAACCTTCGAAGGAAGGGGATATTCCTATCTTCACTTTAAAGCTGAGAAACCAAAGCACAGAGAGGCTGTATAACTTTTCCAAGGCCCCACAGTCATTAGTGACAGAGTTAGGATTTAAACCTAGGTGATCTGGCTCAAGTGTGTGGTTAATCAGCTTCTTAAGCTGCTTAATTAAATTTAATTAAAAAAAACAACAACAATTTAAAGTGTTATTCTCCTTTCACAGAGGAAGAAATTGAAGCTCAGAGAGGGTAGGAGACTTACCCATTTTACACAGCTAGTAAGTGGTAGAGTCAAGAGTAGTCCATCGTGTTCTCTGCTTCAGTAAAGATTTCACTTGTGGATATGAGCTTTGGTTGAAACTTTGCCACTATTAAAATAAACTTTACGCATGCCTGTAGTTCCAGCTACTTGGAAGGCTGAGGCGAAGGATTGCCCCTCACAGGTCGAGGCTGCTGTGGCCGGGAGCGTGCCACTGCACTCTAGTCTGGGCGACAGAGCGACAGAGTGAGACTCCAACTCCAAAAAAAAACCACTAGAAGAAAACACAGGAGAAAATCTCCAAATCTCCATGATATTTGTCTAGGCAATGATTTTTTTGGATATGACACTAAAAGCACAGTCAACAAAAGCAAAAATAGACAAATGGGATTACATCAAGCTAAAAGCTTCTGCACAGCAAAGGGAATAATCAACAGAGTGAAGAAACAACCTGCAGGATGGGAGAAAATATTTGCAAACTCTACATTTGATGTCCAAAATGTAAAGAAACTCAAAAACTCAATAGCAAGAAAACAACCCAATGAAAACTTGTGCAAAGGACGACCTGCATATACATTTGCCAAAGGAAGACATATATATGGCCAATGTGTATATGAAAAAATGGCCAATATCACTAATTATAAATGAAATGCAAATTAAACCCACAATGAAATGTTATCTCACATCTGTTAGATGGCCATTATAAAAAAGACCAAAGATAAGCACTGGGGAGGATGTGGAGAAAAGGGAACACTTGCACACTGTTGGTGGGAATGTAAATTAGTTCAGCCATTATAAAAAATGATAGGGAGATTTCTCAAAAACTTGAAAGTAAAACTACCATATGACTGAGCATTCTCATTCCTGGGCATATATCTATAGGAAATGAAATCAGTATGTTGAAGAGATATCTGCATTCTCATGTCCATTGCAGCATTATTGACGACTGCTCAGAATTGGAGCCAGTCTCAACCTAGGTGTCCATTAGAGGATAAATGGATGAAGAAGATGTGATACATAGACAAAATGGAATACCAGTTAGCCTTAAAAAAATAAAGAGATGCTATTATTTGTGACAACATAGATGAACATACAGAACATTATGTTAATAGAAATAGGCCAGGCGGTGGTTCAAGCCTATAATCCCAGCACTTTTGGAGGCCCAGGTGAGAGGATTGCCTGAGTCCAGGGGTTTGAGACCAGCCTGGGCAACTTGGTGAGACCTCATCTCTACAATAAATAAATAAAATAAAAATTAGCTAGGCATGGTGGCGCGTGCCTGTAATTCCAGTTATTTGGAAGACGAGGTGAAGGATTGCCTGGCCCAGCAAGTCGAGGCTACAGTGCCCGTGAGCGTGCCCCTGCACTCCAGCCTGGGTGACAGAGTGAGACTCTGACTCAAAAAATACAAAAAAGAAAAAAAAAAAGAGAAGAAATAAGCCAGATACAAAAAGACAAATACTGTATGCTTTCACTCATATGTGGAATCTTAAAATGTTGATCTCACAGAAGCAGAGAGTAGAATGGTGGTCACCAGGAACTGAAGGTAAGGGGTTGGAGATGTTGACGATGGTGGTCAAAGGGTACAAGGTTTTAGTCAGACAAGAGGAATAAGTTCAAGAGATCTAGTGACTATAATTAATAAAATTGTGCACATATTTCAAAGCATCACGTTATATAACATAAATAAATACAAGTTTTATTTGTCAACTTAAAAATTAATTTAAAAAGTTTAAACAAATAAAAAATCATGAGTTAGGCTATAGACAACATATTTAATGATAATGCATCATGATTAACAAAAACAGAGCAGTTTATTTTTGGGGGTAGCGTTTGTTATCTTATTTCGCAGGAAATAAGAAGCCCTCCCTTCTTTCTGGGTGACTGAAAAATGTCGGGAGTGGAATAAAATGGAAGTAGAATCTTTCACATTGTTATTTAACAGTGGGCTTGAATGACCTATCTAACTCCCAAGGAGCTCCACACTGAGGCCCTTTGCTACCGCCTTCCGGGGAAGCTGCCCCAGGACAGTCCTGGCTGAAGGAGATGACCAGTCAGGGGCCCCATGGAGCTGCAGATGGGTTTTCCAGCACCATCTGGGACATGCTGGAGTGACTAGTCCCTGATATTTAATCAGAAGACATGGTGCAGGTAGGAATTTGGGGCTAGTAAGTTATTCATTTACTTGACCGAATTTTAAAGGCCAAAAAGCCAACCATGAAGTCTGTGGAATTCATCATCATGCAAGGACAGTGAGTCAGCCTCTGTGGCTATGTTTTCCAAACAGCTGGATAATATTGTGAATTTTGTGACAAAGGATGATATTTACAGTTAAGATTAAACCTCAGGGTTGGGTAAGAGTTAAGTTTGGTAGGAGGAGGGGGAAGTCAGTAAGCAAGAAACAATGATCTGTTCTCTCCTCAGTTCCAATCTCTGAATTTCAAATTCTACCTCCATTTCCGTATGCACTTTGGAATAGGGACATTGTGAGGGTAGGAAACCATCACAGAAGATCTGTGAGGAGAAACATCAGAGGACATTTTGAGGATGATTCTACTACTCTTCAAAGGAGACTCAACATTGTCCTCCACCAGGAACATAAAACACAAAAGTCATGTATTAGACTATAATTGTCACAATGGCAGTCTTCTACTGACAGGTGGAAGGGAGAGTAAAGATTGTTTGGTTCAATCTCCTTATTAAAAAAAAACCCGAAAAAACAGTAACTTTACATACTCTCATGTTTTTGTAGGCCCAACAAATTCTGAGTATCTACTATATAATATGCATCCACTCTGAACATTTATCCAATTTAATTCTAGAAGCCAGCCAGCAAGAAAGCATCCATTATTGTCCATGATTTAGAGTAAGGAAACTGAAGCTCAGAGAGCTAAAAAGCAAATCGCTCAAGATCAGATAACTTAGTTTGCCTCCACATCTAGTGCTCCAAATTGTTAAATTATCTAGCTTCCAAGGAAAAATGCATGAAGAGCTAGCAATAAAATAAAAACCTTATTATCTTAGCACCTAGGAGCAACCCCAGTTGATACTTGGCAATTTAATAGATATGGTAATTGAGGTCCAGCTTACTTAACATCTTAATCTTGTTGTTCCATGCAGCCCTTTTCACAGTGAAGTGTGCATAACTTGGGAACTATCTCCCCCAGTAGGCAGTAAACTCTATAAGAAAAAGAATTAGCCGGGCTCGGTGGCTCAGCCTGTAATCCCGCGCCTTTGGGAGGCTGAGGTGAGTGGATTGCCTGAGCCCGCGGGTTCGAGGCCTGCCTGGGCAGTGAGACCTCATCTCTACAATAAATCAAAAAATCAGCCGGGCGTGGTAGCGCGTGCCTGTAATTCCAGCTACTTGGAAGGCTGAGGTGGAAGGATCGCCGGAGCCCAGCAGGTCGAGGCTGCGGTGGCCGGGAGCGGCCACGGCACTCCAGTCTGGGCGACAGAGTGAGACTCGACTCAAAAAAAAAAAAAAGAAAAAGAAAAGGAATTGTGTCTTCATGTTCACTTTTGCATCCCCAGGGCCTGGTACCTAGTGGACTTGCGCCAGCATTGCTCAATGAATAAATGAGTGGATAGAACTAACTTATGGCAAGTCTGGCATTTTTCCTGCCCTCTTTTACATTTTGTGACAGGAATTGATTTTCCTTTGATCATGAGGAATAGAGAAGTGTCATAATCTTGTCCCCCTAGGGAGCTTGACCTCCTGATGACATTTTCAAGTCTGCAGTGAAAGGTTGCTGGAACACCAGGTTGCAGTGTCCTCTTTCTCCCCTTATCTCCTCACCTCCTCAACACAGTGCAAAAACCCCCTTCTAGGTGGGTGCCCCTGTGCTCCCAGGAGGCAGGCTCTGAACCTCTCTTGAAGCCCCTGGGGTGACTAAAGGGATGCAGTCAACCCTGGGCCAGTGGTGGAGGGGCCTGCTGGTGGTCAAGAGTGGGCAATGAATGTAAGCAAGTGGTAGAAATGCTCCTGGGTGAGACCCCTCGGTCTGGAAGGCTCCCCTGCCTGGAGTCCCTTACTGTGACTGCTTGGGGCCATGCATTGAGATTTTCAAGGCAATTAAAAAAAAAAAAAACAAAACAGAAGGAAAAAGAAAATGTTCCTAGTGGAGTGAATACTCTCTAAAAGAAAAACAAAACAAAACAAAAAGCCAGATGGGATTCTCTGATTTCTAGATTTAGTAGTCCAGTATGATGGAAGTTTAGGGAGAGCATCTATCTGTCAAAGCAAGAGAAATGGAAAAATATTCTCTAATAAATGCATCGGGCCCTACTGAGCAGGCAGCTGGACTTCAAGGGACTGCTGCCCCGAGGATTTCTGAGCAACTAATTACATAAATACCAAGACAGGTTGTCTCCCCCCCGGACTAAAAGGTCTCTGGGACAATGAGGAGACTATGGCCCCCTTGCCCCCTTGTCATGCACATTAATGTCACTGGCCTCAGCTGAGGACTTGGGGTGCTTTGATGCCCAATGTGCTCAATTTGGTTCCAGAGATTTCCAACTGCTTGCACCTAAGCCCATCTCCTCAACAAACAAATAGCATCAAGCCACAACTCCCTAGCAGGCTGTGGACACTTAATTACCTCAACTCAGGGGTCTTTCCCGCTGTTGAGGACCTGGCAGATACTTGGCAGCATTAACATTCCTGGAATTGTATTTGGCTGGCCTTTGTAAGGGAGTTGAATACTGCCTCATTAGCTCAGGCTCGTGGAGCATTTGTGTCTCTGATAACAGTTTAATTATGGACATTGTTTACTAATCAGTATTACATTGACAGACTAGAGGGCTAATCTGAAGATTAACACAATAGCTTGTTTTCGGTTTACTCTTTCAGCTAGTGAATGTAAGAGTTAAACAAACCTGTTTTTGTAGCCCTTGTTTTCCATAATAAGATTGGAGGACACATTCTGAGGCATGGACACATTTAAGGGTTTCTACATCTCTCTTCTCCCGTTTAACTTTAATTTAACATGGTGTGATCTGAAGGAAGAAATGGCAGCTTTTGTAAATATTGAGGTTGTACAACCAAAAGATCTTTGGGACCAAGTGAACTTAGGACACTGTCTTGAGCCTTTGTCAATTCCCATAAAGACCCCAGGAGGCCAGCAGTCATTCGAGATTCTTGGGGATGGACTTTACAACATTTGAAAAACCGAATTAAAAATTTCCCTTAAAGCAGATTTGCTTTTCTTCATCTGTAGTTGAAGACTTCAATTGCTTCCCCTTAGCAGGTCGAGAACTGTGAGTACAAAGCCTGGAGAGAACATTCTTTCCTGGGGGAAGAATGGGTCATTCCAGATACACTCTGAAGCTTTGGGATTGATTCTGAGCTATTTGTAGGAAAGTGTTTCTGTGATTAGAAGTTTTAACTAATTAAGGAAATAGCCTTGAGCATTTAAAGACTTAATACCGCAAACTTCTTCAATATTGGAGCAGGGTGGCTCTCTTGAGGCCCACAGAGCCCCTGATGCCTCCCCTTGTTAACAGAGATATTGGAATCATTCCACAGTCTTAAGCTTCGGGGGGTGTTTTGAGAGGAGGGAAAGAGTTATGGGGGGCTATGGAGGACATCATTCTGCAGATAGTTTTGAGCAGTGTTGTTACATAAATTACCTCGATCTGTCCACCGCAAAGAACCAAGATGACTATTTTAATGTCACTTCCTCTTAACTCCCCATCCAGGAGAGGTGCTAGATATATTAGGCAGAGGGCCAAAAGACAGGAAGCAAGAGGCGGAAAGAAGGAAAAGAGAGAAGGGGAAGAAACAGAAGGGAAAGAGAAGAAGGCTCACATGGGCCTCGCCTTTGCGTCTCGGAGCTTGGCCCCGTGACACAAGCCACATAGGCCTCTTCCATGGCCCTGTCCACCATCATCTCCTGAAATTTCTTTGTTCCACTTAAAATAGCGAGTCTCAGGATCCCTTATTGGACTCAGCCAATCTACCTGGTGTGGTCCAGCTTTTAAGAAGAATAAATCAACATTTTAAAGCCTGCCTGGATTTCTGGTAAACACTCTCTCTCCATTAAAAATGGCCCACTTTGTGATTTGGCCCAGGGCTAGGATGGTGGCTCCATTTTGGAGACACATTTGCCTTTAAAACAACATGGCTGCAGGGAAATGCACCTTGCTGTTGGCTGGAGGTGTGTTTTCTTAGGAACTCCAGAGGAATTCTCTCTGAGTCACTTTAGCGGCTCTTCTGAGTCACTTCTGGGATTGAGAAGGAGAAGGACAGAGAAGGCAGCGATGAATGGAATGGCCTGAGTGAACTGCTGCATCCCCTCTGTGATCAGGCCTCATGCTGCTCTTGCCTGTGTTGACCCTGCAATATGTTCCTGACTTCTTCTGGCCTTGAGAAAGTCCTTAGAAGTCAGTCTTCCTATCTGCCAGAAGAGAGTAGACAGGTTTTCTGCTCACTCAAGAGAATGTTGAGAGTGTGCATTGCAGGTGGCTCCCTAGCTTTTTAAAGGCCGATTTCCCAAGACTTCCAGGCCTCATTCCATTTCAGGCTGGTCCCTGGTGGACATGACTCTGACTCTAGCACTTATACACTCTCCAGCCAGCAGGGAGGCTGTCTGGATCTCCTTACTTACTCATGGAGTACACATGGCATTTGGGGCTTCTTGAATCTGTGCTCTATCCCTCTTTCCTCTCTTTGCTTGTGATCCAGAATCTCCCCCACCCCGACCCCCAGTCTCTGATAGTCTCTGTTTCTGTATCTGACTATACTCAGACCTACTTCAAAGGAATTTCCTACCTAGCGAGATTCCTCACTGCAAATGTTTTCAGCTTGTGGTTCCTTGGAATCTGAATTGAATTAGTCCCTGGAGTTAGAATAGGTGCGTTTTGCATTATCATTTGTTAGACAAATTGGGACAAATTAACTTTTCCAAACCTCAGTTTCCCCAACCATACAACAGAGTTTCCCATAGTGGTGACTAACTTCGTAGGGTTGTTGTGAGAATTAAATAAGATAAAACCTCTATAAAATACTTCTCAGGGCACCTAGCACTCATTGAGTGTTTCGCGAATACTCTTATGATTATACAAGGAAGGATCCAAAAAACCTCAGAATTATCTTTTGGAGGATGGGTCCCTTTTAGTACAGGTTTTCCCTGCTAAGTAAGTGTTCTAGGAACCCCTTGGCATCAGTGTACCAGCTAGCATTGTTGTGAGGGACTGCGTTCGGCTTCAGTGAATTTTTTTTTTTTTTTTTTTTTTTGAGTTGGAGTCTCACTCCTTCGCCCAGACTGGAGTCTCACTCCTTCGCCCAGACCGGGAGCGGCCACTGCAGCCTCGACCTGCTGGGTTCCGGCGATCCTTCCGCCTCAGCCTTCCAAGTAGCTGGAACTACAGGCGCGCGCTACCACGCCCGGCTAATTTTTGATTTATTGTAGAGATGAGGTCTCGCCAAGTTGCCCAGGTGGGTCGCAAACCCGTGGGCTCAAGCAATCCACTCACCTCAGCCTCCCAAGGCGTGGGATTACAGGCCGAGCCACTGAGCCCAGCTAGTGAATTTTTTTTTTAATGGCGATTTCTTTCAACACATTTGTCTATTTCATGTTTTTTTCATGATCAGCAGTTTTTGGCCAAAAAACAGCATGACCCCTGTGCTCCACCCAATTTCACTCTGAGTGACTTTTTTTTGTTTCCCTGTATGAAAAAAAAATCCCAAAGGGAAACATTTTGCCAAAGGAAGGGGTGAAACAAACAGCAGAAGCACTAAAAGGCATCAAAATTGACTAATTCAAAAACGATTTTGAGCAGTGGAAAAAGTATCTCGATAGGTGTATTGCATCAAACGGAGAGTGTTTTGAAGGTGACTGAAGTTTAAACATGTGAGGATAGATATGCAATTTTTTATAAATAAATTCCGTATTTTGGGGTCCCCCCTCGTGTACTCATTAATATAGAAACTAGGACTATACACTCTTAAGAATCCTGGGGCATGACTCATTGCAAAACCTCATAGCTGCCACAAGTGTCTGAGTCTTCAAAACTGGCCCCATGTTGGACTCCTCCTGGCAGGTAGATCATGATGAGCTCATGGCTGGTCTGTGCAGGAAGTCCATTGCTGGGTAAGGAAAGAGCTTGCCTCCCAGAGGCACCTGGGCATTCCTAGAGGGAGAATTCCAAATCCACAAGCCAGTCTCCGCCAGCTCTTTGGACCCAGGTTCTGAGGTTACAGGCGTCTCCTGACTTCTTAAACTATTTGAATAGCTACTTCCTTCTGCATCCTTGGACAAATGAAAAGCAGCGTACACACCGGGTTCTTTGGCCAGTGTTCACAAAGTGAGCCAAATTCAGGGTGGAAGGTTAGACACAAAATAGCAAACAGAAGCAAGGCAGACAGGCACTCACACCTGGCCGCTGGGGATGAACAAAACAGATGCCGGGAAAGTATGGGAGTTCAGAGTCTTATAGATTTACCACTGTGACTCCAGCCCCTCCTGGAAGACTCTCCAAGTGAGAGAGTGCCCCCTTAGGATTGCTGGCGTGGTCAAGCACCTGTGTGAGGAGACACACCCAGCGGTTCCTGAGAGGACTCTGATTTATGGGGAGAGGGATTCTGAGCTCAGTTGCATTCTTGTGGTTGGGATCAAAAGGGCTTTCTTGCTGACCACAGATCACATCCCAGGAATCCTCCCTAGACAGAACATTCCTGAAAATGAATGTGGCCTTGGCCACAGCCCACAGGATGGAACAGGACTGGGAAGGGCATATCTGGAAAGATGACATTTTAATACTTTAAAACAAAGGTTTGTGGACACTCAGACAAGAGAACTGTAGATTTGGGGAAAGCTACAGCCCTTCCTTTTTGCCTAAGCATAATCTCTTGAGTGGAAAAATGAGCTTACATTGAGTTTTCATCCTGGCAAATTACTTCACTTCTTTGAGACATAGTCTCCTTGTTGGTGAAGTGAGACTGTTGGATTAGAATCAGAGGAACCATTTTTAGGCAGCTTGCCACAGTCCTCACCATTCCATATTGTCTCCTATAGGGCTTGCTTCACTCATTTACAGTACCTCTCTGACCTCAATAGGAATTCGAATTTGCAACTTTTGGACAACCTTAGGTAATCTCTAAGCCCTCCCTGCTCCTCTGACTCCCCAGCTGTCGTGTTCTTGAAAATCATCATTGTGAGTAAAATATTTAGAATAACTACCTAGGCAGGATGCTTTTGTGTCATTTGGACCAAGGAATGAACACAGCTGGGACTGGGAGGAGGGGTGTCTGCTGGTGAAGCCAAAGTCTGGCAATTCCAAAGCAGAGAGCAGTGCCAGTGGTAAGCGGGAAAACCTGCTGACAGGGCTGACATGTCCAGGATATATTCCCCAGCTTTCTTTTCCAGCGTGCTCGCCAGAGTTGTCCTCCTCACTGGTTCCAGGGCAACTTGTCCCAGAAAGGGTCAGCAAAGTTGTGCTTTATCCTCTGAGGGAGTGTGGAGTCTGACAGAGAGAAGAAAGGGATGAGGAACGCTGGACTTCTGCCGGCCAGTACCGCTTATGCGATTCTCAGTGATCTACATCTGTGATGAGAAGGAAAAAAAGTGCTCAATATAACTGGAACTTCAACTCCTCTTTTTGGAAGATGGAAGGGTGCTGTACCCCAAATGAGCTGGTGTAAGGTGGAGGGGGCAGTCCAGGCCTTCCTTGGTTTTTATTCCATTCTTGATGAAGTCACAGCTGAGAATTTTGTTTGATGAAGAAGTAAATTACACCACCTATAGGTCCACAGAGACAGCACCAGTCCTATATAAAGGACTGTTAACACAAAGAGTAACATCTACATCTGGTTCATGGGTTCTGTTTGTGGCATAGTAGCTTGAAAGTTGGACTTCGGCAAGAGTCCCGTAGCTAAGAGGCAAGTCTATACTTTGGTTAATGAGAGATGTCTCTCCTGCCCTTCCTATCAGGCTGAGCAGTTGGTAATTTGTGCTGAGAACTTGCCTTTCCTGGTTCCCCAAGCGTGGGGCCCTAGAGAAGTGGCGTGGGAGAGGAACTGCTAGAAACAGGGGCCCTAGGGGACACCCTCACCTCCAGACTGGGTTGTCCAAAAACAACAAAGAGATTCAGAGATCAGTAGAGTGAAGCTGCTTTTTAAAAATGCTCTTGCAAGAACGGGTGTCCCTCAGATGAGCAGGCACACCGAAGCAGTCTTAGCTAGAGTATTTGAGTTTTACAATACAAGTCCCTCCCTTGTTTCCCCATAGACTGGGCACTTCCAGAGGTTACATCACTTTCCCTGACCTCACCTCCATGTCATACATTAATTGGGTTACCTGGTTAGTTGATTTTCATGTTCAGTCTACTAATTGGTTAACATAGGTATGACAGACTTACTTCATTGGCATGGCCTATTTGCCAGTTGGTTTACAAGATCTTGTTCTAATTGGTTCCCATTGAAGTGTAAATGACAAAGCCCACCTAAAGTAAAAGCCCACAAGAAGCAGGAAGTGACTCAGCAAAAAACAGTTGCATACAGCTTGTGGCTTATCATGAAAATAAATCATCCTTTTTCTTACAGGAACTATAGGGTCATGAGAGTATCACACGCTAAATGGCTCTTAGCTCACAATGTGGTATCCGAACCCCAAGAAAAGTAGTGTTCTGAATACTCAACAATTAGCTGACGGATAGGCTCTCACACTCAAGCTGGGGGTATTGGGAAAAAAATGTATGTCTCTACACCTCCCATTTTCCTTTTTTAACTTTTTTTTTTAGTTGGAGGCTCACTCTGTCACCCAGGCTGGAGTGCCGTGGCACACTCAACGGTCACTCCAGTGTCGACCTGCTGGGCTCCAGCAATCCTTCCACCTCCGCCTTCCAAGTAGCCGGAGCTACAGGTACATGCTACCGCACATGGCTAATTTTTTATCTATTGTAGAGACGAGGTCTCGCCAAGTTGCCCGGGCTGGTCTCGAACCTGTGGGCTCAGGCAGTCCACTCGCCTTGGCCTCCCAAAGTGCTGGGACTACAGGCTGAGCCACCAAGCCTGGCCTATACCTCCCATTTTCTTACAGGGAATAAGTACATTTGTTTTATAGCCTTTATCACAGATAGCTCATGAAATCAAGAAAGATAGTCTGTCTGTTTGAAAAGTTGACTCCAAGAGGTACTGGGAGAGACATTTAGGCCCTTCAGAAGTTCTAGAGATCTTGTGGATTAGAGAAGATTCTTCCAAAGCTAAGAGTCCTATATCACTAGGGCTTAGAGAGACCCTGAATATAGAGGAATCTTTCACTTTCCTAATAAAAAGATCTTTAAAAAAAGTTATGTTAGCTTTTAGGGACATTAATTAGTCACTCGTCTTCTTATATACTGCATTTATTGGTGTAGTTATGCATACTTAAAATCATCTATAATATAAAATTATTTAATTTAGAAGCACTGCATTGTTCATGAAACTACATACTGGGTGCCAAAAAAATGCATACACATTTTAAGCAATGTTAAGAGATGTTCCTTAGCCAGGAGTGGTTGTGTGCCTGTAGTTCCGGTTACTTGGAAGGCTGGGGCGGAAGGATTGCCAGAACCCAGTAGGTCAACGCTGGGGTGGCTGTGACCGTGCCACTGCACTCCAGCCTGGGTGATGGAGTGAGACTCCAACTCAAAAACAAACAAACAAACAAATAAATAATATATCTTTAAAAAAAAGAGGCTGGGCTCGGTGGCTCAGCCTGTAATCCCAGGGCTTTGGGAGGCCGAGGTGAGTGAATTGCCTGAGCCCGCGGGTTTGAGACCCGTCTGGACAACTTGGCAAGACCTCATCTCTACAATAAATCAAAAACTCGCCGGGCGTGGTAGTGCACGCCTATAGTTCCAGCTACTTGGAAGGCTGAGGCGGAAGGAT